>NC_069501.1:459494557-459794557 GCF_027579735.1 Bombina bombina | reverse complement strand
CCATGATGCCTTCTAAATCTACCCTGCTTCATGCTCCCTCCTCTCTCCTCCATGATGCCTACTAAATCTACCCTGCTTCATGCTCCCTCCTCTCTCCTCCATGATGCCTACTAAATCTACCCTGCTTCATGCTCCCTCCTCTCTCCTCCATGATGCCTACTAAATCTACCCTGCTTCATGCTCCCTCCTCTCTCCTCCATGATGCCTGCTGTATCCTCCCTGCTGCATTCTGATAGTTAAGTATCAGAAAGCGCCTAACTAGAGGCTATGGGAGGTGGGTTTAGATAGTATCGGATATGCCTAAATATCTGATGTAGATAATTCTCATATATATAAAAAACATATGTTGTGGAACGCTAATTGTTAAAGAGTTTACAACTTTACAAATTTATTGTCCACATACAATCAAAAATAAAAACATATGATCAAAAACATGTAGTTAAAAACATGGATCCATGTGAAAAGCATGCAATTATAATAAATAACAATCTTTATTCTTGTTATAAAAACAATGTACTGACATGAAATTTCTTAAAAGATTCCTTAAAAAATTCCTTAAAAAATGTTCGGTTTGGAGTTTGTTTGTTTGGTCACCAACCAGTTTAGGTGGTTGAATAATAGAAAGGTCTCTAGTCCCTTATTAGATGTGTCCTCTTCAGTGAAAAAAATGATGTTGAAATAATGATATGTGATGAAAAAATAAAAAATTAAAAAATGTTGAAAAATGTGTGAAAATCAAAAATGTGTATAATCAAAAAATTAAAAATCAAATTCTTCCGTGTTTTAAATCCAAAATTGTGGTTTGGGTGATTGTAAAATACCAATTTGTGAAAAATATGTGGAAAAAATATATAAAATCCAAATCGTTATCCAATAGTAATTTGAAGTAAGTGTAAAATTAGTGGCTGGTATGGATCCTCCTTTTCCTTAACAAATGATTTGTTGTTGGTGTGTTGTTTCTAAGGTGTTCGGTCTGTGATAAAAGACTCTATCCTTATAAAACCTGCAAACAACAAAATAACATAGTGCAATAATGCTACAATTGTAATAGGAATATTGAAAAGTTGCTCACCAATTTCTGTCAACGCGTTTCGGCCTCTCAGTTAGGCCTTTTTCAAGACTATGTTTTTTGGTGAGTTATGGTGGCTATTTAAGGTGTGTTGTACCAATCAGAAGGTTGTAATTTTGGCGCCAAAAAACGCTATCTTAGCGTGACCCGGAAGTGATATTTCTATCTCTCTTTCCATTTTCACTAAGCCTCTTTTTTTGTTAATAACCCCCTTCATTTGTTGTTTTGTTTGGTATTTCAATATTTCTTTCTTTTATTTCGTTGGTTTAATTTGTGTTGCGGTCAGTGAACCGGATGTTGGTGTCTATGCGGAAAACCGGAAGTGACGTCATTGCGTATTGCGTCACTTCCGGTATACTCAATGTTTACAAACATTCCCGGTTTCCATGCCAATAACTCCCTGCTGCATTCTGCCTGCTCTAGTCTCCCTCTGCCCTCCCTGCTTCATGCCCCGCATCTCTCCTCCATGATGCCTGCTCTAGCTACCCTGCTTCATGCTCCCTCCTCTCTCCTCCATGATGCCTGCTCCATCTACTATGCTCCCTCCTCTCTCCTCCATATTGCCTGCTCTAGCCTCCATCCTCTGTCCTCCCTGCTTCACGCACCCTCCTCTTTCCTCCCTATTTCATGCTGCATCCTCTGTCTTGTCTGTTCCCTGCTTCCTCCTCCCTCCTCTGTCCAGATTCAGACTATTTTTTGTGTGGAAAATAATTATACAAACATATGTATGTTTTTGGAGGCTGAGAGGAAAGAAAAAAACACAGAAAAAACAGAGAAGCCAAGCAGAGGGTGTCTGTTTTGTGTTTGAGGCTTTAAGATAAAACAAAAGATAAGGTCAGCAAATATGTTAACAAAATGTTATATAGACACCTTCTACCTGTTTTCATTTTATCTCTTATTGTGTAAACATTTAAAACTGTGTGCATGTGTCACAACAATCCAAAACAAAAAGTCATTATAGATTCCAGACTGCAAGGTGATTTAGAGATTTTCATTAAAGGGACAGTAAACAGCTTGAGACTTTCGAATCTCAAGATATGGGGACCGATTTATCATGGTCTGAATGGGGCCAAATACCCCTGTTTCCGCACAAGGTCTTAAGACCGCTGCTCTTTAATTTGTCCGGTGCCTCTGAGGCTGCGGACATCAATCTGCACAATCTCAAACGATCGGGTTGTTTGACACCCCCTGCTAGCGTCCGATTGAACTGCAAATCTGCAGGGGGTGGCATTGCACAAGTAGTTCACCAGAACTGCTTGTGCAATAATAAATGCCGACAGTGCATTCAGTCGGCATTTATCGATGTCTGCGGACACGATCACTCCAGCAGATCATGTCTGCCATACACAGGAAAAATCAGCCCATTAGTCTTAAAGGGACATGAAACCCAACATTTGTCCTTCATGATTCAGAAAAAGAATACATTTTAAACCATCACAGGCCTACCAGAAAACTAACCTGACCCAGAATCTTTGTACAACCAATTCACATCTGCCCTGGTATGAAGTCTGTTTGACATCAGTATTTACAGGATTTTATAATATGGCTAAAATGAAAACGGTATGAATAATTTTTCATGGAATTTACACTAACTACATGTTATAAGTAGAGTATTGAGGTTATTCCCCACCTCCCTCTAGTCATGGGTGCTGCCATATTGAAATCTGCCATGTTGAAATCTAGCCATCACTGTATTCCTGTACAGATGTGAACTCTCCTTCAGATACCTGCAGTGTAACCTAGGTTCCAATATTGCACCACCCATTACTGATTAGAGGTAGGGGCATGAAATGTGTTTAGTATCCCTTTAAGTATCAAACCCTATTCTAGTGCATAATCCATAGGCGCAGCTCATGCACACATACATTAAATATTTGAAAAATACTTTGTATTTTTGACTAATATAACAAAAAGTGAGGTCACACGCACAAAATAAAAATCAGTTGCAGTACATAAATCAGTAAGACTTTCTGATTTGCAGAAGTCACATAAGTAAAAGATTATATTTATTTAAATCGATAGTCTACACCTTAGTCATCTTAAAGTCTTACCTTAGATGAAGCTGCAAATAGCCTCCTGCACCTTTTCTATATCATACAGCAGGAATGGTAGAAAAGTTATTTTAAAATTAATTTTGTTTCAGGCCACTTTGAAATCGTTGCCAAGCTCCACCTACTGATGACATCACAATCTGGGCTGCATATGGCTTCCAATCACAAAAGGCTCACTAGATAGATTCAACAGACAGTCAATGCTATTCAACAGAGTGGGTGGACCTTGTCAGCCATTTCATTTTACTGTTCCTGCTGCATGATTTAGAAAAGGTGCAGGAGGCTATTTGCAGCTTAATCTAAGGTAAGATTTACTTAGATTAAGGTAAGATTACTAAAGTGTAGACTGTCCCTTTAAAGAGACATGAAACCCAACATTTTTCTTTCATGATTCAGATAGAGAATACAATTTTAAACAACTTTCTAATTTACTTCTATTATTTAATTTGCTTCATTCACTTGTTATCCTTGGATGAAAGGTTTATCAAGGCAAGCTGATGAGCAACAAAAAACCTAGGTTCTAGCTGCTGATTGGTCGCTGCATATAAATACCGATTTTCATTGGCTCATCCATGTGTTCAGTTAGAAACCAGTAATGCATTGCTGCTCCTTCAACAAATGATACACATAGACCTAAGTGTACTAAACCATGCAAACAGCACTGAGCTGTGCATTTTGAGTTAAAATAATATATGTGCATAGGCAACAGCATGGAAATGCAGCAGTTGACAACACAAGCCACTGCTATATCTCGTTAGCAGGTTCAGTATGGGTGCATCATGATCCTTTAAAAAGCTGTGTATTACAAACATGTTTGAAACTGAAATGCACTCATGTGCACTTTAGTTTTTACTAACATTTCATTTTAGGTTTGGACAACATGGCAAGACTTGCATTCTCAAAAAAAAGACGATTTTTTTCAAGTCATGAATTTCATTTTTACCTTTCAGAAACAAATTTCAAGATAGCAAAAGTAAATCTGTATTTTAAACTTGCACGTTGGGATGGGATGATTTGGAACTGTCATGTGAGGGAAATATTCTGCAATGGTTAAAGGTCTTTCCGGCATTGAAAGGAATGTTTAGCTTTACCTGAAAGTTGGACAGCACCGTTGAACATTGTGAATTTAGCACCCTTTGCCAGCCGCACACTATTTCCTTGAACATTGATTGCCACGTTGATGGCTTATCACACAATAAATGATTTGAAGCCGTAAATTCAGTCGGGAATCTGAACCTTAGCAGTTCATTAAGAGAATTGCTTAATGTTTAACAAGACACACTGTTTGTAAACAATAGTACATGTCAGTCACATGTGAAGAGTGTGCTCTAAGTGACATTATATAAACATAACAGCTGTGTTTTAAGATATATTACATGAGAATTTTTGAGACAAGGCTACTAAGTAGATAGTCTTGCAGAAACTAATAATAGGAAATGCCTAAAGCAAACTCTTAATAATCTTTAGTCAAAGCAAAGACACCCAAACTATGGCCCAGGTATCATGTCTGGCCCTCCAAAGCATTCTGGGCCTGACTTTAAACACTTTGCTGGATCTAACATGATTTTCCACACTGACACTCGCAGGGGCTGCCCTCATTAAATTCTTTAAAAGCAGTAGCTGTCGTTGCAGGCTACAAGTAGACATGTGCATGGCGAAAAAATTTGGTTCGGTTCGGATCGATTCGGAATTTTTTGAAATTCGTTTCGGATCGATTCGAATTCGGAAAATTTCGAATCGATTCGTTTCGGATTCGTTTCGGATTAATTCGGATTCGAAGAAATTCGGCTGGATTCGGTTTGATTCGGTTCGGAAATTCGGCATTTCGGTAAGTGTTAGGTGGGATTAGACTAGTATTATACTGTATATTAGGTGTTAACCTAACATACTGTACAATACTAGTGTAATCCAATGGCCATCCGAATTTACGAATCGATTCGATTCAGTTCGATTCGGAAAATTCGGCAAAAGTTTAATTCGGAAATTCGGTTCGATTCGAATTGCCGAATTTTCTGAATTTCCGAATCGAACCGAAACGAATCGCACATATCTAGTTACAAGATGTTTCCCATAAAAAGTAATGGAACTAGCTGGAAAGGAAAACTATGATGGGGAGAGGAAAGTTAGCAAGGAGCAGAATTTAAAAATTAAGCCCTTCAGCTAATACAGATCAGATTATTCTGATTTTAGTGTATATTATCTGCCTCTTTTATATATATATATATATATATATATATATATATATATTTAATCCAGTATTTTATAGATAAAGAAAAATGGTAGAGCTATATGAGATACCATAATTAAAGTAGGGGATTTCAGCACTCAATTTGTAACCCATTTAATTCAATTCCTTAGAAATGTACGGCTGCAGGACAACACAGAATCCAAAAAATGAACTACACATGCACAGATTCAAACACATGCAATTCGTTTATTGCAAGAAGTTGCTAACATAAAAATAAACAGCTAAAAAATGGCTCGTCATTTTAAGGAGATCCATAATAGTAGTACTGTTTCTTTGAAATTTATAGGGATTGACAGAGGAATAACAAATGGAAGAGGTGGAGATGAGGATAACTGCTTGTTAAAAAAGGAAGCAAGATGGACCTTTATGCTGAATACGGTGTCACCGTTAGGCTTAAACGAAAGGATCGAATATGCATCTTTTCTAAAATAGAGATTTGTATCATTAAGTTAAAATTCTCTACTTGTTGCAACTGGAGATAAAATAAATAAGTGAGAAGTTGTATCACTTTTAGATAATCTTATAAATAGGTCATTAAGTATAACATTCATTTCCGTACAGTTTGTTTCTAAAGTTGTGGGTTTATATGTCAAAGTTCACCTTTATCGAAACTTTTGTAGCTATCCTGTAAGTCATTTCAAATTTACAGAATTCAAGTTAATATGGGATTTATGTGAAGCACATTCATCTAGGCATGGTAACCAAAGAAATAAAGTTTAATTGAACTGCAACATGCATAAGGTTTTTTCGCATGCAGTTTTTTTTGTTTGTTGTATGGAGGTTGCTAAATATAAAAAAGGTTCCATCTTTTTAATGTAGGCCATGTTGTATCAACCTAAAATATAGATAATTATTTAACCTATAAACAGGAATGTTTGGTTTAAGAATTTTAGAGGGTGCGTGTAAATAGCAAATTTGATTGGCTGAAGTACTACCTCACAGTTCATTGGTTTTGCAATAAAGGCTGAAATTAGGAGGAGATGGACAGTCCTGACGAGGCCCCTGTTTCGCTCAGCATTATGGGGCGAAACGCGCGTCGACTTTCCTGAAAACAGCTATCACTGCACCTGTGAATGAAGCAGCTGGCCTAAGCCTGCTCGGGAATTTCAAAAATTCAACTGAAGAAGCAAGCCTGGATCTTGCGGTAATCAAGTGGTTCCTATAAACCGCCTGGATACGGTTTACACACAGAAGCAAAACGTACACCTGCAAGTCTGTGTCCCCAGTGAGCAGGGAGACGCGGTTGTGAGAGGTGAGACAAGGATGTTGGAGGCTCATGTCCCGGTCCGTTTGCCAATAATACTGTGACTTTGTTTTCCCGGATGTTTGCTGCAATACGCTAACACAGGTCTGCTTTATTGTTTCTGCTTTTCACCACTGAAAGATGATCTATCTGCTATCAAGCGGTATTAATGCCAAGTTCTAGTTAACATTAGAGGACGTTTTCACCTCGGTTAACATTAATTAACGAACACATGTTTGCAAAAAGGTTTACTTCAGCTGGATTACCAAGTGATACAAATTGTTACTAAATATAACATCAAACTTTCTCTATTAAAGGACTCATATGGTCTTTATAAAGGACTTTGTTCTGTTACCATCATAGAGAAATCGGCAAAAGATTTTGTTGTTGTACTTAATCAGTTAGTTACCTGTAGATCACATGTTCTAAACCAGTCTGTTTGCTGCATCTAGATCTTTACATACCTGTGATAACACATCATTATGCTTGATATGCTTTATTAAAAATCCACTGCAGTGGTGCATTTTAGAGATGATAAGCATTTTTTAGCTGTTTATTTTTATGTTAGCAACTTCTTGCAATAAACGAATTGCATGTGTTTGAATCTGTGCATGTGTAGTTCATTTTTTGGATTCTGTGTTGTCCTGCAGCCGTACATTTCTAAGGAATTGAATTAAATGGGTTACAAATTGAGTGCTGAAATCCCCTACTTTAATTATGGTATCTCATATAGCTCTACCATTTTTCTTTATCTATAAAATACTGGATTAAATTTAAATTTTAGGGGTCTGCACCACGTCTGATTTTAGCTGACCCTAAGTCATTCGAGATACATATATATATAAATTACCGGAATAAAATTCCTGTGTCTTTGTATTAAGATAGGTTCTGGACTTTTTTGTTTTTCTTCCACACTTTTGTAAATTTATATATATATATATATATATATATATACACATATATATATATATATATATATATATATATATATATATATATATATATATATACATATATATATATATGTGTGTGTGTGTGTTTTATATTAGAGTAATAACTGTTCTATATATTTTGACACTATTGCAACACCTTTTTATTTTGCAAGAAAAAACAGTGAGAACAGCAGGGGGAAAATGTTAACAGAATACTCCAGACCTGGAGGAGAAATTTTAGCTATGCTCATGGAACGACCCTGTTTAGCCTATTAGCAGAGGCACAAGACTAAATTTACAATAAGGAAAACAATAAGCTTTGAATGTTATATTATAAAAACAAATTTGATAGCGTTTTTTGCATGTGCAGATTTATTACAATTTCTACTGTGCATCTTAAATCATTTAGGCCTAGATTTAGAGTTTTGTCGGTAAGGACCCGCGTAGCTAACGCTGGCTTTTTTCTGGCCGCACCATAAAAATAACTCTGGTATTGAGAGTCCACATAAAGGCTGCGTTAGGCTCCAAAAAAGGAGCGTAGAGCATTTTTAACGCAGCTTCAACTCTCGATACCAGAGTTGCTTACGCAAGCGGCCAGCCTCAAAAACGTGCTCGTGCACGATTCCCCCATAGGAAACAATGGGGCTGTTTGAGCTGAAAAAAAAACCTAACACCTGCAAAAAAGCCGCGTTCAGCTCCTAACGCAGCCCCATTGTTTGCTATGGGGAAACACTTCCTACGTCTGCACCTAACACCCTAACATGTACCCCGAGTCTAAACACCCCTAGCCTTACACTTATTAACCCTTAATCTGCCGCCCCCGCTATCGCTGACCCCTGCATATTATTTTTAACCCCTAATCTGCCGCTCTGTAAACCGCCGCTACTTACATTATCCTTATGTACCCCTAATCTGCTGCCCCTAACACCGCCGACCCCTATATTATATTTATTAACCCCTAATCTGCCCCCATCAACGTCGCCTCCACCTGCCTACACTTATTAACCCCTAATCTGCCGAGCGGACCAGAGCACTACTATAATAAAGTTATTAACCCCTAATCAGCATCACTAACCCTATAATAAATAGTATTAACCCCTAATCTGCCCTCCCTAACATCGCCGACACCTAACTTCAAACATTAACCCCTAATCTGCCGACCGGAGCTCACCGCTACTATAATAAATGTATTAACCCCTAAAGCTAAGTCTAACACTAACACCCCCCTAAGTTAAATATAATTTTAATCTAACAAAATTAATTAACTCTTATTAAATAAATTATTCCTATTTAAAGATAAATACTTACCTGTAAAATAAATCCTAATATAGCTACAATATAAATTATAATTACATTGTAGCTATTTTAGGATTAATATTTATTTTACAGGCAACTTTGTAATTATTTTAACCAGGTACAATAGCTATTAAATAGTTAAGAACTATTTAATAGTTACCTAGTTAAAATAATAACAAAATTACCTGTAAAATAAATCCTAACCTAAGTTACAATTAAACCTAACACTACACTATCAATAAATTAATTAAATAAAATACCTATAATTATCTACAATTAAACCTACCACTACACTATCAATAAATAAATTAAATACAATATCTACAAATAACTACAATGAAATAAACTATCTAAAGTACAAAAAATAAAAAAGAACTAAGTTACAAAAAATAAAAAAATATTTACAAACTTAAGAAAAATATTACAACAATTTTAAACTAATTACACCTACTCTAAGCCCCCTAATAAAATAACAAAGACCCCCAAAATAACAAATGCCCTACCCTATTCTAAATTACTAAATTTCAAAGCTCTTTTACCTTACCAGCCCTGAACAGGGCCCTTTGCGGGGCATGCCCCAAGAAATTCAGCTCTTTTGCCTGTAAAAAAAAAACATACAATACCCCCCCCAACATTACAACCCACCACCCACATACCCCTAATCTAACCCAAACCCCCCTTAAATAAACCTAACACTAAGCCCCTGAAGATCTTCCTACCTTGTCTTCACCCTACCAGGTTCACCGATCAGTCCTGAAGAGCTCCTCCGATGTCCTGATCCAAGCCCAAGCAGGGGGCTGAAGAGGTCCATGATCCGGCTGAAGACTTCATCCAAGCGGGAGCTGAAGAGGTCCATGATCCAGATGAAGTCTTCATCCAAACGGGAGCTGAAGAGGTCCATGATCCGGATGAAGTCTTCTATCAACGGCATCTTCAATCTTCTTTCTTCCGGATCCATCTTGCAGACCTCCAACGCGGAACATCCTCTTCTCCCGACGCCTACTAGCCGAATGACGGTTCCTTTAAGGGACGTCATCCAAGATGGCGTCCCTCGAATTCCGATTGGCTGATAGGATTCTATCAGCCAATCGGAATTAAGGTAGGAATATTCTGATTGGCTGATGGAATCAGCCAATCAGAATCAAGTTCAATCCGATTGGCTGATTCGATCAGCCAATCTGATTGAGCTTGCATTCTATTGGCTGTTCCGATCAGCCAATAGAATGCGAGCTCAATCTGATTGGCTGATTGGATCAGCCAATCGGATTGATCTTGATTCTGATTGGCTGATTCCATCAGCCAATCAGAATATTCCTACCTTAATTCCGATTGGCTGATAGAATCCTATCAGCCAATCGGAATTCGAGGGACGCCATCTTGGATGACATCCCTTAAAGGAACCGTCATTCGGCTAGTAGGCGTCGGGAGAAGAGGATGTTCAGCGTCGGAGGTCTGCAAGATGGATCCGGAAGAAAGAAGATTGAAGATGCCGTTGATAGAAGACTTCAGCCGGATCATGGACCTCTTCAGCCCCCCGCTTGGGCTTGGATCAGGACATCGGAGGAGCTCTTCAGGACGGATCGGTGAACCTGGTAGGGTGAAGACAAGGTAGGAAGATCTTCAGGGGCTTAGTGTTAGGTTTATTTAAGGGGGTTTGGGTTAGATTAGGGGTATGTGGGTGGTGGGTTGTAATGTTGGGGGGGGGGGGTATTGTATGTTTTTTTTTACAGGCAAAAGAGCTGAATTTCTTGGGGCATGCCCCGCAAAGGGCCCTGTTCAGGGCTGGTAAGGTAAAAGAGCTTTGAAATGTAGTAATTTAGAATAGGGTAGGGCATTTTGTTATTTTGGGGGTCTTTGTTATTTTATTAGGGGGCTTAGAGTAGGTGTAATTAGTTTAAAATTGTTGTAATATTTTTCTTATGTTTGTAAATATTTTTTTATTTTTTGTAACTTAGTTCTTTTTTATTTTTTGTACTTTAGATAGTTTATTTAATTGTAGTTATTTGTAGGTATTGTATTTAATTTATTTATTGATAGTGTAGTGGTAGGTTTAATTGTAGATAATTATAGGTATTTTATTTAATAAATTTATTGATAGTGTAGTGTTAGGTTTAATTGTAACTTAGGTTAGGATTTATTTTACAGGTAAATTTGTAATTATTTTAACTATTTTAGCTATTAAATAGTTCTTAACTATTAAATAGCTATTGTACCTGGTTAAAATAATTACAAAGTTGCCTGTAAAATAAATATTAATCCTAAAATAGCTACAATGTAATTATTTGTTATATTGTAGCTATATTAGGGTTTATTTTACAGGTAAGTATTTATCTTTAAATAGGAATAATTTATTTAATAAGAGTTAATTAATTTCGTTAGATTAAAATTATATTTAATTTAGGGGGGTGTTAGTGTTAGGGTTAGACTTAGCTTTAGGGGTTAATACATTTTTTAGAATAGCGGTGAGCTCCGGTCGGCAGATTAGGGGTTAATAATTGAAGTTAGGTGTTGGCGATGTTAGGGAGGGCAGATTAGGGGTTAATACTATTTATTATAGGGTTAGTGAGGCGGATTAGGGGTTAATAACTTTATTATAGTAGCGGTGCGGTCCGCTCGGCAGATTAGGGGTTAATAAGTGTAGGCAGGTGGAGGCGACGTTGTGGGGGGCAGATTAGGGGTTAATAAATATAATATAGGGGTCGGCGGTGTTAGGGGCAGCAGATTAGGGGTACATAGCTATAATGTAGGTGGCGGCGCTTTGCGGTCGGCAGATTAGGGGTTAATTATTGTAGGTAGCTGGCGGCGACGTTGTGGGGGGCAGATTAGGGGTTAATAAATATAATACAGAGGTCGGCGGTGTTAGGGGCAGCAGATTAGGGGTACATAAGTATAACGTAGGTGGCGGTCGGCAGATTAGGGGTTAAAAAAATTTAATCGAGTGGCGGCGATGTGGGGGGGCCTCAGTTTAGGGGTACATAGGTAGTTTATGGGTGTTTGTGTATTTTAGAGTACAGTAGTTAAGAGCATTATGAACCGGCGTTAGCCCAGAAAGCTCTTAACTACTGACTTTTTTCCTGCGGCTGGAGTTTTGTCGTTAGATGTCTAACGCTCACTTCAGACACGACTCTAAATACCGGAGTTAGAAAGATCCCATTGAAAAGATAGGATACGCAATTGACGTAGGGGGATCTGCGGTATGGAAAAGTCGCGGCTGAAAAGTGAGCGTTAGACCCTATTTTGAGTGACTCCAAATACCGGAGTTAGCCTAAAACCAGCGTTAGGAGCCTCTAACGCTGGTTTTCACGGCTAACGCCAAACTCCAAATCTAGGCCTTAGTTCCCTCACAATTTCAATACAATTTTTTTTCATAAGATATGGTTTTTGCAGAACAATTTAGTTAAGATTTTGAAAACGATTAAACAATATAATTTATTACTGCATATTTTATATTTCAATAATCAATTTTTGTAATTTTATACAATTTTTAAATTATGATTTTTTGTGAGTCATATTGTAATGATTGCATTACCTTCACATAAAGCAGGGAACAACACTTTGTGAGACACACTGGGCGAGATTACATATGCAGCGCAAGCTTTAGTGCAACTGCTGAAACCCACCTCACCCGTAATTTCACCTCACACATCTGGGTATCACATATACGGCGCCGGCAGTTCATAAAGTGCTGATAATCAGATAAACTATCGATTTCCAAAAATGTGTGTAAATACAAATTTCTGGAGTTGCCAGTGACTTACGGCACGTTAGAAACTGCCGGTGCCTAAGAAAAAAAAAAAATCTCCCATAAAAGTCTAACACGCCTCCCAAAAATAAACCCGACACGTAAAACCCATATATCTGCCATCAAACCTACATCGGAACTAATAATAAAAGTATTAACCCCTAAATCGACAACCCCCACAACGCACTATGCCTAAGTAAACTATTAACCCCTAATCCGCCATTCACCCACATTGTGATCTACCTAATAAAAGTATTAACCCCTAAATCCGCCAACCCCAACATCGCAAACTACCTAATAAATGTATTAACTCCTAATCCGCCATTAACCCACATCACGATCTACCTAATAAAAGTATTAACCCCTAATCTGCCATTAACCCACATCACAAAGTACCGATTAAAACTATTAACCCCTAATCCGCCATTAACCCACATTGCAACAAAGTTTATAAATCTATTAACCCCTAATGCGCCAAACCACCACAACGCAAATAACTAATTTAATTACTAAGACCCCTAACCTAAGACCCCCTAACCTAACATTGCAAACTACCTAATAAATGTATTAACCCCTAATCTGCCATTAACCCACATCACGATCTACCTAATAAAAGTATTAACCCCTAATCTGCCATTAACCCACATCACAAAGTACAGATTAAAACTATTAACCCCTAATCCGCTATTAACCCACATCACAACAAAGTTTATAAATCTATTAACCCCTAATCCGCCAAACCCACACATAGCAATAATCCTAATAAAACTATTAACCCCTAAACCTCCAAACCCACACAACGCAAGTACCCTAATTAACCTATTAACCCCTAATCCGCCAAACCACCACAACGCAAATAACTAATTTAATTACTAAGCCCCCTAACCTAAGACCCCCTAACCTAACACCTCCTAAATTTACCCCAGTTACCTAAATAAAAAATACTAAGTTACAAACAATTAAAATAAAAAACCTAACATTACTTAAAAAAAACAAAAAACTAACGCCTAGATTTAGAGTTCTGTGTTAGCCGTCCAAACCAGCGTTAAGGGGTCCTAACACTGGTTTTGGCTGCCCGCTGGTATTTAGAGTCAGTCAGGAAAGGGTCTAACGCTCACTTTCCAGCCGCGACTATTCCATACCGCAGATCCCCTTACGTCAATTGCGTATCCTATCTTTTCAATGGGATCTTCCTAACGCCGGTGTTTATAGTCTTGGCTGAAGTGAGCGTTAGAACTCTAACGACAAAACTCCAGCCGCAGAAAAAAGTCAGGACTTAAGAGCTTTCTGGGCTAACGCCGGTTCATAAAGCTCTTAACTACTGTGCTCTAAAGTACACTAACACCCATAAACTACCTATGTACCACTAAACCGAGGTCCCCCACATCGCCGCCACTCTAATAATTTTTTTAACCCCTAATATGCCGACCGCACACACCGCAGCAACCTTCATTATCCCTATGTACCCCTAATCTGCTGCCCCTAACATCGCTGACACTTACATAATATTTATTAGCCCCTAATCTGCCCCCCCCCCAACGTCGCTGCTACCTAACTACACTTATTAACCCCTAATCTGGCGACCGGACCTCGCCGCTACTCTAATAAATGTATTAACCCCTAAAGCTAAGTCTAACCCTAACACCCCCCTAAGTTAAATATAATTTAAATCTAACGAAATAAAATAAATCTTATTAAATAAATTAATCCTATTTAAAGCTAAATACTTACCTGTAAAATAAACCCTAATATAGCTACAATACAATGAATAATTATATTGTAGCTATTTTAGCATTTATATTTATTTTACAGGCAACTTTGTATTTATTTTAACTAGGTACAATAGCTATTAATCAAGTTAATAACTATTTAATAGCTACCTAGTTAAAATAAGTTCAAATTACCTGTAAAAAAAATCCTAACCTAAGTTACAATTAAACCTAACACTACACCTAACATTATTTAATAAGATTTATTTTATTTCGTTAGATTTAAATTATATTTAACTTAGGGGGGTGTTAGTGTTAGGGTTAGACTTAGCTTTAGGGGTTAATAAATTTATTAGAGTAGCGGCGAGGTCCAGTCGGCAGATTAGGGGTTAATAAGTGTAGTTAGTTAGCGGCGACGTTAGGGGGCAGATTAGGGGTTAATAAATATTATGTAGGTGTCGGCGATGTTAGGGGCAGTAGATTAGGGGTTCATAGGGATAATATAGGTTGCGGCGGTGTGCGGAGCTGCAGATTAGGGGTTAATAATAAAATGCAGGGGTCAGCGATAGCGGGGGCGGCAAATTTGGGTTTAATAAGTGTAAGGTTAGGGGTGTTTAGACTCGGGTACATGTTAGGGTGTTAGGTGCAGATTTAGGAAGTGTTTCCCCATAGGAAACAATGGGGCTGTATTAGGAGCTGAACGCTGCTTTTTTGCAGGTGTTAGTTTTTTTTCAGCTCAAACTGCCCCATTGTTTCCTATGGGGATATCGTGCACGAGCACGTTTTTTAAGCTGGCCGCGTCCGTAAGCAACGCTGGTATTTAGAGTTGAAGTGGCGGTAAATTATGCTCTACGCTCCCTTTTTGGAGCCTAACGAAGCCCTTCAGAGAACTCTAAATACCAGCGTTGTTTAAAAGGTGCGGTGGAAAAAAACCACACGTAGCTAACGCACCCCTTCTAACGCAAAACTCTAAATCTAGGTGTAAGATTAAATTAATCTAAGATTAAAAAAATTAAAAAATTCTAACATTACATAAAATAATAAACCAAATTATCAAAAATAAAAAAAATGAAACCAAATCCCTCTGAAAATAAAAAAAGACCTCCCAAAATAACCCCCACCCCTAATCTAATGCTAAACTACCAATAACCCATTAAATCCCTAATCTAAAAAAATAACGACCCCCCCCAAAAAAAAGCTTAAATCTAACCCCCAGATAGGTACTCACGGTTCCTGATGTCCGGCAGTGAAGTCTTCTTCCAAGCGGCGATATCTTCTATCTTCTTCTAGGAATAAGCCGGTGCTGAGCGTGCAATTGAAGACCAGTGACGCTGAACTGAACTCTGGTGACCGCGGAACAATGGAGCATGGAGATCCTCTGCGTACGATCACTGCCGCACACTGAGGATATAAATCAATTTGAACAGCCAATAGGATTTCAGTAGCTCTAATCCTATTGGCCAATTTGAATTTGAAGACTCAAATCATCCAATTAGAAAGCAAGGTACCCCATATTTAAATGCGTACTTTGAATTCAATCCTCAGTGTGCGGCGGTGATCGTACGAAGAGGATCTCCACGCTCCATGGCTCCACGGTCGCTGGTCTTCAGTTCTGCTGTCGCCGGTCTTCAGTTCCGCGGTTACTGGTCTTCAGTTCTGAGCTCCGCTCCGCACCGGCTTGTTCCCGGAAGAAGATAGAAGATATCGCCGCTTGGAAGAAGACTTCACCGCCGGACTTCAGGAACAGTAAGTACCTATCTGGGGGTTAAATTTAGGCTTTTTTTTTGGGGGGGGTTGTTTTTTTTTAGATTAGGAATTTAATGGGCCTTTGAAAAAAGAGCTGAATGCCCTTTTAAGGGCAATGCCTAAACAAATGCCCCTTTAAATACCCCTTTAGGGGCAATGGGTAGTTTAGGATTTTTTTAGTGTTAGGTTCTTTATTTTGGGGGGATTTTGTAGGTGGGGGGGTTACTGTTAGAGGGGGGATTTAGTATTTTTAAGGTAAAAGAGCTGTTTAACTTAGGACAATGCTCTACAAAAGGCCCTTTTAAGGGCTATTGGTAGTTTAGCATTAGATTAGGGGGTGTTTTTATTTTGCAAGGGCTTTTTTATTTTCACAGGGATTAGGTTTCATTTTTTTATTTTTGATAATTTGGTTTATTATTTTATGTAATGTTAGAATTTTTTATTTTTGTAATCTTAGATTAATTTAATCTTAGTTTTTTTTATTTTTAAGTAATTTTAGCTTTTTTATTTTAATTGTTTGTAATTTAGTATTTTTTAATTTAGGAAATTGGGGTTATTTTAGGGGGTGTTAGGTTAGGGGGCTTAGTAATTTAATTAGTTATTTTTGTTGTGGGGATTTGGCGGATTAGGGGTTAATAGATTTATTAGGTTTGTTGAGATGTGGGTTAATGGTGGATTAGGGGTTAATATGTTAATTAAGTGTATTGCTTTGGTGGGGGATGGCAGTTTAGGGGTTAATAGATTTAATAGGTACTTTGCGATATGGGTGAATGGCGGATTAGGGGTTAATCACTTTATTAGGTATATAGCGTTGTGGGGGTTGGCAGATTAGGAGTTAATAGGTTAATTATATGTTTTGTGTGATGTGGGGGTTTGCGGATTAGCGGTTAATATAGTTTATTAGTTATTGCGGTGGGGGGTTGGCGGTTGACAGGTAGATAGATATTGTGCATGCATTAGGTGTTAATTATTTTCAGGAGGTAGATAGATATTGCACATGCGTTAGGTGTTACTTACTATTTAAAGGGGGTTACGTGCTCAAAAACAAAACACAAGTCTTGCTGCACCTGCCTATGTGTGGCAAGGTGAAAATGGAGTAAAATGTCTCCATTTTCACTGCGTAAGTCCTTGCACTGAATTTGTGATACTGATTTGCAACGCGGTTCTATGTTAGTTTATGAAAGTAAAAATTGCGGTCGACGGGGACTTCCGGTGGGCGGCACACCAAGATGGCTGCAATGTGCTGAAGCTCTGATACTTCTTATGTGGAAAAAGCCCTATTGCAGCCATAATCCACTGCCATCCATGCCTCTCTTGACAACAAACATCCTCTCTCCCACGGAAGGCATATTAAAAGATAAATCTGTTTGGCACAGTGGCGCTTTTCAACTGCCACACCGTACAGAGTTCTCCTCGCATTGTAACAGAACTGAGGTTCTCACTACTTAATTCACTAACTTTTAAGCCTACAACAATGGAAACAGAAAATGATTTTACTACGCAAATACTTGAAATTTTTCTGCCTACATTTGAACGCTTGTTTTGCAGCTATGAGAAGCTGCAGGAAGAAGTTCAGGCAACTAGGAGGTCCTGTTTTAGCGACTCTATCGACATGCGATCCTGCTCCTTAGTGCTTGGTTCGCAAAATTCACCCACTACAGATCTGAAGGGACCCACTGCATCTGAAAACCCGAACAGCTCTTTATTCAGATCCGGCCGAGGAATCTTGGTCTGGTGACACGGAAAAAGGTTTACTTTCTTTGTCCTCGTCTGCCATGATAGCTTCCGACCCGGAGGAGTTTGCTAAATCTTGTCCACTGAGCACCACATTGGAAACACCAACCCTTACCCTACATGCAGGGAAGCAAAACATTGAAAAACCACTTCTGTGCATATTGTGAACCGTTCTCCAGATACACTGATATGTTTTGGGCTTCCTACATTTGTTAGCAACACAGCGACGAGTTCCCCTCAGCACTCACAATTACAAAAATTTCTGCCATGTAGACTGCCCTTCTCCAGCTATGTTGTGCACCAGACCTGCATTATGGAACTCTGACTAGTGAACACGAAAAAAAGAGCAACTAGGTATAATTGTGCGAGGTTTGCGTGACCATCGTCCCCCAGAAATACCCAGATACACCCGCAGAGCAAGAGGCATCGGCTGATCTCTCCACCCCGACTAACCATGGTATGACTTCCCTTTGTTTGACTGGTGTCATTGATACTGGGGAGAATTACCACCATCTCTGTGTAGTCTTACTTACAGATGCCTCAGCCTATCTCACAATAGTAGTCTTCCAGTACAATCTAGGTTAACACTGAACTACATCGGGAAAAATGTGTGACTGCTGCAATATACTGTTAATGTTATGTGTTCGTCTTGGGACATGGCCCTGTTGGCTATGTTTATATATTTTGTTTTATTTTGTTATACTATTTTAACTTTCCTAATCCGGATTAATCTATTTAAATATCTCCTCTACAAGGGATCCTTAAGACACTTTAATGGTATTGCCTTGCAAAATATGGCTGATCTTCAGATCTTCTTGTGCCGACTTATAAGGTCTGTCGGTGATCGTACACGTAGACAGCTAGTGTATGTTACTCTCTGTAAATTTTGTTGCTGGGTTATCAATCAATACTAGGAGCGGTGAGGTTATATACATCACATAGCTATATTTACAGGGTAGCACAATATACTATCCTTCGTGAAGCAGTTTAGGAGGGACACCCTTTGTTTGACATTACAGGTTTCTCTTCTACGAATCCCTACATAACACATTACTCCAGTTGTTTAGCCCTGCAAATCGACTCAAAGACTCCCAGGAATACACATCTAACATACATTATATTGTTACCCTTACTAGGTTCCTTATGAAATAAGTCATCTTTATAAAAAAAGAAAATAAAAAAAAAGAAATCCTTACTTGTCATAGTGGGTCTAGCTATATTAATTTTGCATCAATAATTTTAATGTACATCTTTAACTCTGATGCGTGATTGTTTGTAGATTTCTCTTACAGTACCTAAAAAAATTAATATTGTATTTATAGCTGTAGTTATATTCCTGCAAGCCTGTTCACTGCTAGCGTAGACTCACTGGTAGTATTCTGGCGACTCACGCTGACAACATAGGTCTTATCATTCTATTATATAGATACGTAGTTGCAGGAAGGTTGCCCCTTACCCTATTTCTCTGTCATGAACAATGCTAATAGACTATTTTTCCCACTTTTATCACTATACATATTGATAATGTGCACTAATGTCTTTGATCTACGCTATTCATGCACAAGATAGAACCTTAAGACTCAGATTAACTGAAATTCATAGTCATACTTTTCCTATACATGAAAAGGTTATTTAACATGGTTTAGGACTGGTTACTCTTTGTATATTGGTTTGTTTTGTTTTTACTTTTCTGTCTTTGTCTATTTGTTTGTTTGTTCTATTAGAAAATTAAGGAGTTCGGGTGCTCCTCAATAGGAAACGTACTAGCAATTTAATTTGTCTTTCAGGCTAAAAGTGTTTTGATCTCACACACTGGTATGGATATATCCCATACTTGTACCCCCCTTCCGCATCATCTTACAAAAACTGTATACGCATATTATACTTTCTCATATTGTATATTTCTGTCATGTATCTTTATTTGTTTTTGTACTGTATCTGAGCTCCTTGAATAAAAAGAATTGCGGGCGACGGGTGAAATATAGGCGCCACATTTATATGCAGTGCTGTATATGTGATACCAAAACCGTGTAAAAAACGTAATATGCATATGTAATCTTGCCCACTGTTCTCAAGATAAAAACTGCCTTTTTAGCATTAAGACAGAAACTTCATAGTACTGGCGAGATTTCTTATAGAATCTCACAAGCTTAGAGAGCTTTATAGAATCTGGCCCTCTGTGTGTCTCTCAGCACCACTAAGAATAAAACATATTCAGTAATTTGTTTCAGAAAAAAACAGTTATACGCTTCCTGTTAAGTAATTAAATAGACAGTAAACACATTTGGCTAGATTATGAGTTTTGCGGTAAGGTAAAAAAGCAGCGTTAACAAGTCCTAACGCTGCTTTTTCACTACCGCTGCTATTACGAGTCTTGCAGGTTTAGGGGCCCTGCACACTTTTTTGGCCACTTTTTTTACGACTTACGTAAACTTTGTAAACCCTTTTTTCAATGGGACTTGCATAGCGCCAGTATTACGAGTCTGTCCTGAGAGGCCAAAAAGTGAGCGGTACACCCTCGACCTCCAAGATCCGTAACGCATTCTAAAGTCAGTAGTTATGAGTTTTACACTACAACGCCGTAGCATAAAACTCATAACTAAAGTGCTAAAAAGTACACTAGCACCCATAAACTACCAATTAACCCCAAAACCGAGGCCCTCCGGCATCGCAAACACTGGAATAAAATTTTGAACCCCTAATCTGCCGCTCCGGACATCTCCGCCACTATAATAAACATATTAACCCCTAAACCGCCGCACTCCCGCCTCATCTCAATCTGCCGCCCCTAACATCACCGCCACCTACATTATAAATATTAACTCCTAATCTTCCGCCCCAACCCTAACCCTAACACCCCCTAATTGAAATATAATTTAAATAAATCTAAATAAAATTACTATCATTAACTACATTATTCCTATATAAAACTAAATACTTACCTATAAAATAAACCCTAAGCTAGCAACAATATAACTAATAGTTACATTGTAGCTAGAATTCTATCAGCCAATCAGAATCTAAGGGACGCCATCTTGGATGACGTCACTTAAAGAGATATTCATTACAAAGAAGCCGTCGTTTGAAGAGGATGCTCCGCGTTGGATGTCTTGAAGATGAACCCGCTTCACGTCGGAAGGATGAAGATAGAAGATGCTGTCTGGATGAAGACTTCTGCCCATCTGGAGGACCACTTCTGCCCGTCTGGAGGACCACTTCTGCCGGCTTCGTTGAGGACATCTTGCCGCTTAGATGAAGACTTCTCCCGGTAAGTGAATCTTCGGGGGTTAGTGTTAGGATTTTTTTAAGGGTGTATTGGGTGGGTTTATTTTTTTAGGTTAGGGCTTTGGGCCTGCAAAAGAGCTAAATGCCCTTTTAAGGGCAATGCCCATCCAAATGCCCTTTTCAGGGCAATGGGGAGCTTAGGTTTTTTTAGTTAGTATTTTATTTGGGGGGTTGGTTGTGTGGATGGTGGGTTTTACTGTTGGGGGGTTGTTTGTATTTTTTTTTTACAGGTAAAAGAGCTGATTACTTTGGGGCAATGACCCACAAAAGGCCCTTTTAAGGGCTAATGATAGTTTAGTTTAGGCTAGGTTTTTTTTTTATTTTGGGGGGGCTTTTTTTATTTTGATAGGGCTATTAGATTAGGTGTAATTAATTTAAAGATCTGTAATTTGTTTTTTATTTTCTGTAATTTAGTGGTTTTTTTTGTGATTTAGCTAATTTAATTTATTTAATTGTATTTAATGTAGGGAATGTATTTAATGATAGTGTAGTGTTAGGTGTTATTGTAACTTCGGTTAGGTTTTATTTTACAGGTAAATTTGTTTTTATTTTAGCTAGGTAGTTATTAAATAGTTAATAACTATTTACTAACTATTCTACCTAGTTAAAATAAATACAAACTTGCCTGTAAAATAAAAATAAACCCTAAGATAGCTACAATGTAACTATTAGTTATATTGTAGCTATTTTAGGGTTTATTTTACAGGTAAGTATTTAGTTTTAAATAGGAATAATTTAGTTAATGAAAGTAATATTTATTTAGATTTATTTAAATTATATTTAAGTTAGGGGGTGTTAGGTTTAGGGTTAGACTTAGGTTAAGGGGTTAATAACTTTAATATAGTGGCGGCGACGTTGGGGCGGCAGATTAGGGGTTAATAAATGTAGGTAGGTGGCGGCGATGTTAGGGCCAGCAGATTAGGGGTTAATAATATTTAACTAATGTTTGCGAGGCGGAAGTGTGGCGGTTTAGGGGTTAATATGTTCATTATAGTGGCGGCGACATTGGGGGCGGCATATTAGTGGTTAATAAGTGTAGGTAGGTGGCGGCGATGTTAGGGCCGGCAGATTAGGGGTTAATAAATATAATGTAGGTGACAGCGATGTTGGGGTCAGCAGATTAGGGTTCATACATATAATGTAGGTGGCGGCGGTGTCCGGAGCGGCAGATTAGGGGTTAAAATTTTTATTTTAGTATTTGCGATGCGGGAGGGCCTCGGTTTAGGGGTTAATAGGTAGTTTATGGGTGTTAGTGTACTTTTTAGAACTTTAGTTATGAGTTTTATGCTACGGCGTTGTACCATAAAACTCTTAACTACTGACTTTTAAATGCGTCACGGATCTTCTTGACAGGGTAGGGTGTACCGCTCACTTTTTGGCCTCCCAGGACAGATTCGTAATATCAGCGTTATGGAAGTCCCATAGAAGAAAGACTTTACGAAGTTTACGTAAGTCGTTTTGTGGTAAGGTCAAAGAAGTGTGCGTTGACCCTAAACCTTCAAGACTCGTAATAACAGCGGGCGTAAAAAAGCAGCGTTAGGACTTCTTAACGCTGCTTTTTTACCCTAACGCACAACTCGTAATCTAGCCGAAAGTGTTTAGTATCCCTGTAAGCATGTGTATTTGTAATCTTGAGTAGTTTATGCAGTTAAACTACATGAATTAGTTGTAATTAATTCAGATGTAATTTTTACAGACAATTTTGATTACAATCTAAATTTACTCTGAGGCGGCGAGGCCTCTTGTTTAGCATAAGTGTGAGAATACTGAAATGTGGTCCGTGGCCTGTCCTGCCGTTAGTAACTGGTCCTAAAAAAAAAAAATTCAGGTGCCCCTCCTAAGAGATGTGGTACATACTTGCATGTTCCTCTCAAAATACCCTGGTGGGCTGGATGTGGCCCCTAGTACATAGTTTTGGTTGGCCCTTACTTAAAGGGCCATAATAGTCAAAAGATGACATGTTCTAATCTAGGGTTCTTCAAACTTTTTTCCCACGACCCAGTGCAATGATACCACATATCTTTGCAACCCTATTTTTATGCTTGGTCTGAAAATGTCTGAAGTAATATACAAGATATCTGGATTTTTTGGCAAAGTAAGTAAAATATGTGAATGGTTTATGCCGGATTGTTGTCAAACTTGAAAGTGTTGTAAAAGGTAATAATAACACACACACTCTCATACAACACACACACACACTCATACAAAACACACACACTCTCATACAACACACACACCACACACACTCTCATACAACACACACACACTCATACAACACACACACACACACCCTCATATTACCATATTACACATAAACACCACACACACACTCATACAACACACACCACACACTCTCATACAACACACTCATACAACACAGACACACACACACCACACTCTCATACAACACACACACACTCATACAACACACACAGACACCACACACACTCATACAACACACACACACCACACACACACTAATACAACACACACCACACACACTCTCATACAACACACACACAATCATACAACACACACACACCACACACACTCTCATATTACACATAAACACCAAACATACCCTCATACAACACACACACTCTAATGCAACACACACACAATCATACAACACACACACACCACACACACTCTCATATTACACATAAACACCACACACACCCTCATACAACACACACACTCTAATGCAACACACACACACACTCATACAACACACACACACCATACGCACTCTCATATTACACATAAACACCACACACACTCTCCTACAACACACACACAAGTCAGTAAACATGGTGCTGCAAACCAATAATGGGTCCTGACCTGTGTTTTGTAGAACCCTGTTCTAATTCGTTAGGGCAGTGTTTCTCAACCACAGTCCTCAAGTACTCCCAACAGGCCAGGTTTTCATTATAGCTGAACCAGTGCACAGGTGAAATAATCACCTGATGAGTGACAGCAGGTTAGTCTGCGTTAGAGCATGGAATTTTACAACTATCAAACCTGTTCTGTGTGTTTAACTCCCACAATGGGGATTAGATGAAACAAAAAATAACTACAATGCTTCTTTAAACAAACAGAATTTAGAATGCATGTTATTACTGTTAAAATGTTTACTGATCAAATTATTTTATTTTGAGGCCACTTTTTGTAATTATACAATTTGTTGTAAAGGTTGGATTGATTCCATCATGTGCCCCAGACCGAGGCTGTACCTAGACAATAACAAAGTCACACCACTGTGTTGGGTGCTAGATGTTTGCCTTCTGCCAAAATATTGCACCCTTGATGACCATTGTCACTTCCAGTTCCACATGTCCCTTGCATGAACAAAGGTAACTTTTTGAACTTTGGTACCTATAAACACTGATCTAGCTACTACTGCAATCCACCAGGAAATCTTATTGCAACTTTTGCTTTCTAACTTTTTTTTTAGCAAGATGTAATAACTTATGTGTTCCCATTTGGTAGATTCTTAGCTGAGAAGTGTTTTGCTTGCTTACTCCCTCCGGTACTCTAGGTGGAAACATGGCTCTAAAATTCCTCACTTAGGACCTTTTCATTTAAAATTTTAAACTTTTTTATGGGAGGGTAGAGTTTATGTTTTCACTTTCTAGTAACTTGGAAATTTCTGCCTTTTTTATTTGTTTCATCTGAGTAAAAACGTAACCTTTGGCTTTGGTGTTAGTTTTTTTGGCTATGATTTTCCTGGCTTTTGTGCAAAGGCTCTACAAATAACCGATAATAATAATAATAATAATAAAAGGATGACACACAAACCTTGTGGTCCTATTAAGTAGTGCTTTTCCTTATTATCTAGAGGTGATCCAAATGTGATGTTGTCATCAGGTAGAGTGTGATAATGTCACCTGCAAGTAGGAGGTCCTTTCTCATTGCCCACGGTGGGTGGGGGAAGGCTCCATTAATGCTTATGTCATTAGTAGGTGATTTCCATAAAAATGTACAAATTATAAGTTATAATCAAGCACCATTAGAGAACCAGCTCTCCTCAAGTAGATTTTCTGACTTAAACGGCAAAAAGGAAAAATTATTAACAAAGAAAAAGGAGAGCACAAAAAAATAAGGTTTTGGTGTGCGAGATAAAAATAAAATTTATTTATGCAATAAGACAATAAAATGAATAGTAACACTCTCTTCCAGAGAAAAATATATGCGCATATATCACTATTTACCCAGGTGTACAGTTTACCCTTGCAAAAACAATTGTGTATGTATTAGTTCAGATATATATGTTAAAACATAATAAATCAATGTGATAATGAAAAAACAATATTGATCATAACGTATAATAGAGTCCAAGGGGCATATTTATCAAGCTCCGTATGGAGCTTGATGCCCCGTGATTCTGGCAAGCCTTCAGGCTCGCCAGAAACAAAAGTTATGAAGCAGCGGTCTAAAGACCGCCGCTCCATAACCCGTCCGCCTGCTCTGAGGTGGCGGACAGACATCGCCAGAAATCAACGCGATCGAATACGATCGGATTGATTGACACCCCCTGGTAGCGGGTGATTGGCCGCAAATCTGCAGGGGGCAGTATTGCACCAGCAGTTCATCAGAACTGCTGGTGCAATGATAAATGCTGAGATCGTATGCTGTCGACATTTATCGATGTGCAGCAGACATGATCCGCAATATCGGATCATGTTCGCTCACACTTTCTTAAATAGGCCCCCAAATGTTCATAAGATAATATCTTTGTTGTGTAGGATAGATCATCTTATGTGCAGGCCCGGCGCTTGCATAAGGCAAGCTAGGAAGCTGCCTTAGGGCGCCCAAGCATTGGGGCGCAATCTTGGAGTGGCAACACCATTTTTTTTTTAAACTTTTTTTATTTTAGCCAGCCAACATTTTGTGCGCTGTGTGCAACATATTGCCAATAGGCAAAAGGCCGTTATGAAATTTATTCAGCCCTTGGGCTGCTGCCAGAGTCAGTGGCAGTTTTTAAAGACTGCAGTCTGAAGAGCCGGCCGGGGAGCACAATGCAAATGCTTGAAAACAGAAGTGTCATACGCACGCTTTGTACACCAGCCCCGCCCCCCTCATGTGCAGCGATGCTTGGGACTTCCAGTGGAAGTTTTATTGTGTGCTGATATATTTCTTCCCTCACTGTTTAGGCGCTATATATATGATTGATTCAGCACACAGGGTCACGGTGGGTTACATGTGCTGCCCTTACTCTGTGCTACTTGAGTGGCGTCTCACTGACTCAATTTAAGAGTCAAGCTATATGAATGGCACTGTGTGTCCCAGCTGTGCTCCCACCCAGAGAAGTTCCTACCAGCTACAGCCCCATCACACTGCAGTCTGCGAGACTATCAAAGACATGACCACTGACTGTGGGAGAAAATATCAATATGGAGGTAAGTCCTCCTGGGGCTATATATATTAATTGTTGTTATACAGCGCAACCACTGTCTGATTTGCTATGCAGCACAACCACTGTCTGATTTGTTATACAGCGCAACCACTGTCTGATTTGTTATGCAGCACAACCACTGTCTGATTTGTTATGCAGCACAACCACTGTCTGATTTTTTATACAGCGCAACCACTGTTTGATTTGTTATGCAGCCTAAACATTGTCTGATTTGTTATGCAGCACAACCACTGTCTGAGTTGCTATGCAGCACAACCACTGTCTGATTTGTTGGGCAGCACAACCACTGTCTGATTTGTTGTGCAGCACAACCACTGTCTGATTTGTTGTGCAGCACAACCACTTTCTGATGTGTTATGCAACACAACCACTGTCTGATTTGTTATACAGCGCAACTACTGTCTGATTTTTTATGCAGCACAACCACTGTCTGATTTGTTATGCAGCACAACCACTGTCTGATTTGTTGTGCATTACAACCACTGTCTGATTTGTTGTGCAGCACAACCACTGTCTGATGTGTTATGCAGCACAACCACTGTCTGATGTGTAATGCAGCACAACCACTGTGTGATTTGTTATGCAGCACAACCACTGTCTGATTTGTTATGCAGCAGTACCACAGTTTGATTTGCTGTGCAGTGCTACCACAGTTTGATTTGCTTTGCAGTGCTACCACAGTCTGATTTGCAATACTGCACTACCATTGTTTAATTTGCAATGCTACGCTACCACTGTTTGATTTGCATTTAGCTACCAATCAGCAAGTGCTGCTCCTAAGCTTACATTCCTGCTTTTCAAATACAGATACCAAGAAAATGACGAAAAATTGATAATAGGAGTTAATTAGAAGGTTTCTTAAAATGTTATGCTCTATCTGAATCATGATAGTAACAATTTGGGTTTCATTTCCCTTTAACTAGCAATGGGATGGTATGTAATCGTGTGGGGGGGGAGGCGGCAAAATGTATCCTCGCCTGTGTGGCCAAAAATCGTAGCACCGGCCCTGCTTATGTGTTCCCAAATTACTCCAAAGCATAATGGACCAATCGCCAAGGTGAATAGTGCAAAGTCAGAATAAACTAAAGAAATGAACTAACATAGTGCACTCAGTTATAACAAGATTAATTATTCAAGTAATTCCTAGAAGGAAAAACTAAGAGGACGCGCTGTTAAGAAAAAGAAAACAGTGATGTGTAATGAAAATCCCTATAGTGTATAATATGAGGTATTAACTGTGAAAAAGTGTATCAGGGCAAAGGTGTATATGATTGGAAAGTGAGTAGGGTTTGTTATAGAAGAACAAGTGTGTAACCTTGTTGCAATCAGTGGCGGTTAAAACGAATGTAATACAATAAAAACATAAACAAATAGATTGTTACATAAAAAGAATAAAACATATGAAAGGAAATATAAAAAGTTGAGTCATATATATATATATATATGTAATAAAAAAGTCCAAATCCTGAAAAAATATGTGATATAATATTCAAAGGTAAAAAGTCCACTTCAAAGTAAAGGATATAGTGAGAACAAAAAGTTCGAAAAACTTAAGGCTTGCTCCGCTTGTGTCCACAGTGTGATGGATCAGGGAATCTAAGAGGATGAAAAGACAAGGGGCGCCAACATAGTGTGAATCGGTTTAGGACAAATATAAAACAATAAGTTGCAAGAAATCTACTCACAAGTGGAGTGGCACCTAGAATCAACTAGGTGCGTGCAGGCAGGCTGACATTCAGGACCAGCAGTCAGTACGCTGGAGGTCTCACCCGGGAGACCTGTGGGTGGGTGGATGAAATCAGCTGTGTATCGTGCAGTGAGCCGGATCGCCACGGGAGAAGTTCAAGCGGCTATGTTGTTTTTCCCAAGATAGCATGTCACACGATCAGACTTGTTCCCAAACAGACTGACAATGTCAGTGTAAGGAATAAACTGTTTGAAATCTAACTGAATAAAAACACTGCATGCAGCAGTATATTGAAAAGCACAGAAACCGGGTCTGTATAAAAACAAGTATTTATTTGCTACGCGTTTCTCAGTCCGTAAAGGACCGTTTCCTTAGGCATATACAAAGGTGTTTAACAGGGTACTATTTATACCTGACCGTGACCCGGATTCTAATGTGGAGGTCATCTCCAAAAAAAATTAACAATAAAATGTTTTTATAAAACAACATTAATACAATAAAAATTAAACATATATCGGTATCGTGTTAAGCAGCAATCTGAAAATATGTGTATATGATTGGAAAGTGAGTAGGGTTTGTTATAGAAGAACAAGTGTGTAACCTTGTTGCAATCAGTGGCGGTTAAAACGAATGTAATACAATAAAAACATAAACAAATAGATTGTTACATAAAAAGAATAAAACATATGAAAGAAAATATAAAAAGTTGAGTCATATATATATATATATGTAATAAAAAAGTCCAAATCCTGAAAAAATATGTGATATAATATTCAAAGGTAAAAAGTCCACTTCAAAGTAAAGGATATAGTGAGAACAAAAAGTTCGAAAAACTTAAGGCTTGCTCCGCTTGTGTCCACAGTGTGATGGATCAGGGAATCTAAGAGGATGAAAAGACAAGGGGCGCCAACATAGTGTGAATCGGTTTAGGACAAATATAAAACAATAAGTTGCAAGAAATCTACTCACAAGTGGAGTGGCACCTAGAATCAACTAGGTGCGTGCAGGCAGGCTGACATTCAGGACCAGCAGTCAGTACGCTGGAGGTCTCACCCGGGAGACCTGTGGGTGGGTGGATGAAATCAGCTGTGTATCGTGCAGTGAGCCGGATCGCCACGGGAGAAGTTCAAGCGGCTATGTTGTTTTTCCCAAGATAGCATGTCACACGATCAGACTTGTTCCCAAACAGACTGACAATGTCAGTGTAAGGAATAAACTGTTTGAAATCTAACTGAATAAAAACACTGCATGCAGCAGTATATTGAAAAGCACAGAAACCGGGTCTGTATAAAAACAAGTATTTATTTGCTACGCGTTTCTCAGTCCGTAAAGGACCGTTTCCTTAGGCATATACAAAGGTGTTTAACAGGGTACTATTTATACCTGACCGTGACCCGGATTCTAATGTGGAGGTCATCTCCAAAAAAAATTAACAATAAAATGTTTTTATAAAACAACATTAATACAATAAAAATTAAACATATATCGGTATCGTGTTAAGCAGCAATCTGAAAATATGTGTATATCATGTAAAAGAGAGACATACATATAAAACCAGCATATATTTACATTAATGGGTAACACCTGTGATGATATTTCTAAAAGTGCAAGGCCCATATATATTTTTAAAAGATGTGAACATGTTGTAACTGTTCTCTCTTAAATCTAATTGGGTTATATTAAAAAAGAATCCCAATAGTAACTAGCACTTAAATTACATTAATAAGTAGTAAACACTTAAAAAAATAAATATATATATATATATATTTCAAGGTTGGGCTCGAACCCTTGACCTTGTGTATGCTAGGCTTATACTGATCTAAAAGAGCTGTTCGGATATGACGACAAATGAGATTGATATTGATCAAATTATACCAAAACTTTAAATTAAGTTGAACAAAAATGTGATAGGGTTGTTAATTAAAAAACATTGTTCTTATAAAGAGCCCTCGTGTCTTTATTCCAGAGAAACAAATATGACAATTATTGTGGATTGACGGCCCCAAATATAAATATAAATATAAATTGGATGCTTGTAAAAATATTGCTCTAAGAAATTAAGACCCTTGTTTGGGGAAATCTAATTACGCTATGTGCTGAATGTTGTGGTGCTGCTGAAAAAGTGGTAAATTTGTTTGTATGAAAAATATATTGAAAGACAATAAAAAATAATATACTATTAAAAATATAGAGGACCTTCGTTTTGTGAGAATACATTTTCTAAATACTGGCTATTGTGATACTGTGTGACACTGCTTGTAATATTTATTTGCTGGGCTCGTATTAATAATAAATTATTTCAATATTTTTTGGATTGGAAATGAACCAGTGTCCATGTGTGTGAGAAACCTATGCTGAGTCTAATGAGCTATCTGGAAATGACAAAATATATGGTAATCTTTGTTTAGTTGACTCTAATCCTATAGATATGACATTTGTAATACTGTGCACTAATTGCAGTGATTTATCTCATTGGTTCTCAGTGTTAGTATGTATTTCTAGTGATAATATCGTAATGATGAGTATATTAGAAAGCATCATTGGGGATCTATTGGTATAAACTAAATGTGATATGTGATATGATCGCTGTATATGGTGATAGTGAAAACAGACTTATATAAAAGCAGCCAAATCAACATTGGCATTCAAACCCAGTGGATACAAAGTTTTAAGTTTGTGTATCCAGTAAGTTTCTAATTGTCTAAGTTTGATTAGACGGTCATAATCAGTGGATGGAGGTACATGGTCTATCGGAATGATTTTAAAAATGTCTGCTCTACCTTCATGCATCATTTCGCAATGGTTTGGTACACTGTGGTTAATTTTATTTTTTTTACAATTTTTACAATTCCGAAAATGTTCACCCCAATGGGTGCGTATGTTTCTAATGGTACGTCCAATGTATTGGACCCCACAAACACAATTTAAGAGATAAATAATGTACTTAGATTTGCAGTTAAGGCGATGTGAGATCCGATAAATCAAACCGGTGGTATTGGATTTAAATGTTTTTTGAGAACTAATAAATTTACACATATTACATCCTCTTTTACCACATTTATATGAGCCATATAATCTCAAAAAACTATGTGTTTTTTTTTGGATTATTTGAAGATGATTGACTATGTTTGACCCTTTTGCTAGGTGCTAGTTTATTCCTAAGGGTTGGTGCCCGTCTGTAGACGATTTTAGGTCTCTCCTTGACTATATTTTTTAAAAAAGGATCCTTTTGAATAATATTCCAATGTTTATTAAGTATATTACAAATTTTTTTGTGATTACTGTTGTATTGTGTTATAAAGAGAGGTTCGCCATCAACATCCATATTCATTGTTTTACTAAGGTTAGTTGTGTTATTTTCAAACTTTTTGAAAAAGAGATCTCTATCCAAGTCTCGTGCTTTTTTGAGGCATCGATCAAGTAAGTCTCCAGGGTAACCCTTGTCTAGAAAACGTTGATAAAGAATCATGCTTTGTGAGTCAAAGGTGTCTAAATCTGAACAATTCCGACGTATTCTTTGGAATTGGCTAAAAGGGATATTTCTTTTCCACCCAATATGGTGGTTACTGGAATAATCCAGGTAACTGTTGCTGTCCACCTTTTTAAAAAAGGTTTTGGAAACAACATTCCCTGTATTACCCCAGCTCAACAATAAATCCAAATATTCTATTGAGGAATCTTGGATATTTGCTGTGAAAGTAAGACCCATATGGTTGGTGTTTAGATGTTCTACTATTGAATTGGCTAGAATGATGTCCCCTCTTAAAATAAAAATGAGATCATCAATGTAGCGGCCATAGAATACCAGGTTCATCCAAAAGCTTGCAGAGTAGATATACGAGCCCAGCAAATCAATATTACAAGCAGTGTCACACAGTATCACAATAGCCAGTATTTAGAAAATTTATTCTCACAAAACGAAGGTCCTTTATATTTTTTAATAGTATATTATTTTTTATTGTCTTTCAATATATTTTTCATACAAACAAATTTACCACTTTTTAGCAGCACCACAACATTCAGCACATAGCGTAATTAGATTTCCCCAAACAAGGGTGTTAATTTCTTAGAGCAATCTTCATTCAATAAAATCAATATTTTTACAGACATCCAATTTATATTTATATTTATATTTGGGGCCGTCAATCCACAATAATTGTCATATTTGTTTCTCTGGAATAAAGACACGAGGGCTCTTTATAAGAACAATGTTTTTTAATCAACAACCCTATCACATTTTTGTTCAACTTAATTTCAAGTTTTGGTATAATTTGATCAATATCAATCTCATATGATTTCATATCCGAACAGCTCTTTTAGATCAGTAAAAGCCTAGCATACACAAGGTCAAGGGTTCGAGCCCAACCTTGAAAAATATATATATATTTTTTTATTTTTTTTAAGTGTTTACTACTTATTAATGTAATTTAAGTGCTAGTTACTATTGGGATTCTTTTTTAATATAACCCAATTAGATTTAAGAGAGAACAGTTACAACATGTTCACATCTTTTAAAAATATATATGGGCCTTGCACTTTTAGAAATATCATCACAGGTGTTACCCATTAATGTAAATATATGCTGGTTTTATATGTATGTCTCTCTTTTACATATATACACATATTTTCAGATTACTGCTTAACACGATACCGATATATGTTTAATTTTTATTGTATTAATGTTGTTTTATAAAAACATTTTATTGTTAATTTTTTTTTGGAGATGACCTCCACATTAGAATCCGGGTCACGGTAAGGTATAAATAGTACCCTGTTAAACACCTTTGTATATGCCTGAGGAAACGGTCCTTTACGGACTGAGAAATGCGTAGCAAATAAATACTTGTTTTTATACAGACCCGGTTTCTGTGCTTTTCAATATACTGCTGCATGCAGTGTTTTTATTCAGTTAGATTTCAAACAGTTTATTCCTTACACTGACATTGTCAGTCTGTTTGGGAACAAGTCCGATCGTGTGAGCAGCTATCTTGGGAAAAACAACATAGCCGCTTGAACTTCTCCCGTGGCGATCCGGCTCACGGCACGATACACAGCTGATTTCATCCACCCACCCACAGGTCTCCCGGGTGAGACCTCCAGCGTACTGACTGCTGGTCCTGAATGTCAGCCTGCCTGCACGCACCTAGTTGATTCTAGGTGCCACTCCACTTGTAAGTAGATTTCTTGCAACTTATTGTTTTATATTTGTCCTAAACCGATTCACACTATGTTGGCGCCCCTTGTCTTTTCATCCTCTTATAACAAGATGAAACCTACTAACCAAATTGTGCTTACCAACATGTAATAAGGCATACACCAACTTCCTGGGGTGTACAATGCAGAGAAACATTTCAGATGGATAAATATAAATTGTCATTAAATTTACCTTTGATCTCACTCTCCCTTGTGAGATTCTGCTTTCTAAAGAGCTTAATTACTTTCTATTGTAGAAAGCTCACAGCTCACTGGAACTTCAATAAGGTCTTCCCATGTAAACTTTGCAGGATTATTTCATGCCATACTGGGGAGCTTGTGCAAGGATACAGCAATACATATGTTTTCATATATGTAAGTTTTTTTGTGTTTTTTTTTACAATTAGATATTTTGTCCTTAACTGATTTAATTTATCCTGATATGATATAATTGGGATGATTGACAGATTACTTGTGAAATGCTTGTGTAATGTTAAATGCAGAAAGGGTATGCTGTCCGCTCACAGTGATGTCTGCCGGATATGATTCGCTGTAGCGAATCATGTCTGTCCAAGACATAGAAAATGGAGCCCTATGTCTGTTTGTATGGGGTTACCATGACTACCTTGAGAGATTTCTTGTATTTGAGATTTTTGGATTTAGAGTTAAATACATTTTCTTTGTAACACTCTGATTAGTATGAGAAAGGGGAGTTTGTTTCTCAAAACATTAAAAAATAAATAGATTGTTGAATCTAGTGAGTGAGTATTCAGTGGCATATTTAGTTTTTGTGCTGCCCTAGGCACTCAAAATTCTGCTGCCCCCCACTTCCAGGTTTTAGCCCATTTTTGGCCATAATTTCAAAGTAAATGTTTATGTTCAAGTGCGTGTGTGTGTGTATATGTGTGTGTAGATAGGGTGAGTTTGTGTGTATTTATGGGTTGTGTGTAGTGTGTGTGTGTAGTGCAGTGTGTGTATGTATGTGTAGTCAGTGTATGTGAAGTGAGACTCAAAAAGTGCTGCCCCCACAAGTCTGCCGCCATAGGCAAGTACCTTGTTTGCCTAGGGCAAAATACGCCTCTGTGCGTATTAGGGGGCCAAACTATCAAGGGCCCAATGGCCCTGAATACCCCTGTTTCAGTCCGAGCCCTCAGGCTTGCCGGAAACAGGAGCTAAGAGGCAGCGGTCTTAAGACAATCATACGATCGGGTTGATTGACATCCCCTGCTAGCGGACGATTGGCTGCAAATCTGCAGGGGGCGGCATTGCACAAGCAGTTCACCAGAATACAGTGTATCATGTCTGCCAGACATTGAAAAATCGGCCCCTAGATGTTCAATATATAAATGATTTCCAGAAAATCACTATTGTGCAGAAATACCCAAATATAGGAGATAAGCTCTCCATAGGAAATGCAAAAAAGTGTTTTTTATTTTGGTTAACTTTCTATAGTGTAACAATTATAAAATTTAAATAATGATATCCTACATAGGCCAAACCAATACTTGAACATAAGTTCAATTGCCCAAAACATAAAAATGTGCATCATATGCTTATGTTTCTTGCTAAAAATGAGTTAAAATCCAGTTATTAAATCTCCATAGACAAACATTGTCAGTACAATAGGTCGTAGAGCCATCCTTTGCCACAAGTCAGTTTGTGAGATCTCTGCCCTACTAGAGCAACCCAGGTCATCCGTAAGTGATATTACTGTGAAGTGGAAGTGTTTAAGAGCAACAGTAAACCAATGTAGTAGACCAACTAAACGCATAGATCCAAATCATTGAGTTCTGAAGCACATAGCATGTAAAAATCATCAATCATCTGTTGCATCACTAACTAGAGAGTTCCAAACTGCCTCTGGAAGCAAAATCAGTACAATAATTGTGCATCGGGAGCTTCATGAAATGGGTTTCAATGGCTAAGCAGCTGTACACAAGCTTTGCATCAACATGCACAATGCCAAGTTTTGGCTGTAGTGGTGTAAAGCATGCAGCTACTGTACTCAAGAGCAGCGTAAATGTGCTCTCTGGAGTGATAAATCACGCTTCACTGTCTGACAGTCTGATCGAAGAATCTGGTTTTGGCAGTTGTAAGGAGAACACTACTTACCAGAAGGCTAATGCCTACTGTAAAGTTTGGTGGAGGAGATAGTGGTCTGGGCCTCTTATTCAGGATTTGGGATAGGCACCTTAGTTCCAGTAAAGAGTCATCTTAAAGGACCAATAAATGCAGTAAAATTACATAATCAACAAGTGCATAATAAAAATACAGTAGCATTTACTATGAATTTTAAATCATCATTTGTTTTTCTGACAAATTTCAAAATGTACTCCAATGTGCCTGCCCCTAATATCATGTGACAGCCATCAGCCAATCGTAGACTCATATACATATACATTGTGAACATGCTCAGTAGCAGTTGGTGCCCCAGAAAGTGTGTATATAAAATGACTGTGCCCAATTTGATAATGCTAATACTAGTGTATTGGAAAGTGTCTTAAACGTTGAATTCTCTATCTGAAGAATGAAAATGTAATTTATTGTCCTTTTAATGCTACAGGATACAACAACATTTTTGGGTGCTACCAACTTTGTGACAACAGTTTGGAGAAGTCTATTTCTGTTCCAGCTTGCCGATGACTATAAAGCAGTCCCAGAAGAGTTGCGGTTGTTATAGCAACAAAGGGTGGGGGGGGGCAAATCCATATTAATGCCCCATAGTTTTTGTATGGGGCAAGTTCTGATGGCTATATAGTGTGTATGTGTGAGTATATATATATATATATATATATATATATATATATATAATATATATATATATATATATATATATATATATACATATATAGATAGATAGATAGATAGATAGATAGATAGATAGATACATACATATATAAAAATAAATCTAAATTGCCTCTTTCTAAATGTATATCTTGAAAACTAAATACAGCTCAAGTAATAATTTAGAAAAAGGTACATCCTGACCAAAGCAGAGGTTTCATCATCATGTCAAATTTCATAGCAACCACGTCAGCAGTTTGAACTGAATAAGAACTGACTAATTATTTACATTGTGAGTCAATAAGACATGTTAAAAACCAACAGTTATATCTCTAGAACATCTTAGTAGCTATTTTAAAGTACAAACTTGCAACACTAATGGTAGATTTCACACTATTTTTATGAAAATGCAATTTAGTTACCCAGCCCTATTTCTCACATCTGGTAACGGCCTAATTATAGTCCATTGTGGAGTAAAATCATTGTACAGACTTAGGGGCAGAACTATAAAAAATATTTTACAAAAAGGGCAAAAAACTGGAAGTTAACCATATCTTTAACCTCTTTGCAGGGTTAAATACATAGTAATAAAATGCTCTAATGTATTTGAGCATTTATTTTTGCACTTTCATGGCTCCTTGGGTGTAATGAGACATGGGGGCCCATTTATCAAATGTCTGTCGGACCTGATCCGACAACGCGGATCAGGTCCGACAGACATCGCTGAATGTGGAGAGCAATACGCTCTCCGTATTCAGCATTGCACCAGCAGCTCACAAGAGCTGCTGGTGCAACGCCGCCCCCTGCAGACTCGTGGCCAATTGGCCGGCAGCAGGGGGTGTCAATCAACCCGATCGTACTAGATTGGGTTGAATTCCGGCGATTCCTGTCCGCCTGCTCAGAGCAGGCGGACAGGGTTATGAAGCAGCGGTCTTTGTGACCACTGCTCCATAACTTATGTTTCTGGCGAGTCTGAAGACTCGCCAGAAACACGGGCCATCAAGCTCCGTTCTGAGCTTGATAGATAGGCCCCATGGGGTAGATTTATTAAGCAGTGGATTCTGCAATCTACCCCTGTAGTTTCAGGTTTCTCTGAAACTGAAGAAGCAGTGGTCTTAAGACAGCTGCTCCTTAACTTGTCCACCAATCGGATTAGATCAGGATGATTGACACCCCCTGCTAGCAGCCGATTGGTCGCGAATGTGCAGGGAGCGGCATTGCTGTTGGCATTTATCAGTGTGCAGTGTACCTGATCCGCTACAGTGGATCATGTCCACACGCACAATGATAAATCGGCCTCATAAAGTCTAAACTAAATGAAAATAAAGAATCCCCATTTTAACAGCAAGATTTAAGCTCAAAGATAATTCTTCGGGTATTTTGCCTATGGGTTTAGAGAAGCGCATCTGTGCGCTTAAATTTATCGATAACAATGTTTCTTTTTTATTGCGCTTCTCCATAGGAGAGTTGAGGAGATGTAAATATAAATTTCTCCAGTCAGATTAGTTTCTGCACTTTATTTATCAATTAAAATAAACAACTATTCTCCATGTAAGTGGTATATAAACCAATAGAAATATTTATACTGCCCACTAGTAGCTTTGTTAAAGTGAATGTCAATTTTGATGCTAAAGTGCCCGGTTTTTAAAAATTCAATTAAAAACAGGGGCACTTTAATTCATCAAAATCTACATTTCATTCCTGTTGTGAAAAAAACTTACCTTTAAAACTTGACAGCAGCTCCAGCTTCCTCCTGTCATTGCAAGCCATTTCTGACGTCAGAAATGATGGATAGGTCATCCTCCAATCACAGCTTCCCACCCGGGGGAATCAGTGTCTGATTCAACGCCGTAATTGGAGGAAGCCGGATTCCTCATTTTCAATATACATTATTATTGCGCTTTGTTATATAATATTTTTGCACCTTTTCGAGCCCCCCTTTTTCTTTCATGTAATTAGCAAGAGTCCATGAGCTAGTGACGTATGGGATATACATTCCTACCAGGAGGGGCAAAGTTTCCCAAACCTTAAAATGCCTATAAATACACCCCTCACCACACCCACAATTCAGTTTTACAAACTTTGCCTCCGATGGAGGTAGTGAAGTAAGTTTGTGCTAGATTCTACGTTGATATGCGCTCCGCAGCAAGTTGGAGCCCGGTTTTCCTCTCAGCGTGCAGTGAATGTCAGAGGGATGTGAGGAGAGTATTGCCTATTTGAATGCAGTGATCTCCTTCTACGGGGTCTATTTCATAGGTTCTCTGTTATCGGTCGTAGAGATTCATCTCTTACCTCCCTTTTCAGATCGACGATATACTCTTATATATACCATTACCTCTGCTGATTCTCGTTTCAGTACTGGTTTGGCTTTCTACAAACATGTAGATGAGTGTCCTGGGGTAAGTAAATCTTATTTTCTGTGACACTCTAAGCTATGGTTGGGCACTTTGTTTATAAAGTTCTAAATATATGTATTCAAACATTTATTTGCCTTGACTCAGAATGTTCAACTTTCCTTATTTTTCAGACAGTCAGTTTCATATTTGGGATAATGCATTTGAATTAATCATTTTTTCTTACCTTCAAAAATTTGACTCTTTTTTCCCTGTGGGCTGTTAGGCTCGCGGGGGCTGAAAATGCTTCATTTTATTGCGTCATTCTTGGCGCGGACTTTTTTGGCGTAAAAATTCTTTTCCGTTTCCGGCGTCATACGTGTCGCCGGAAGTTGCGTCATTTTTTGACGTTATTTTGCGCCAAAAATGTCGGCGTTCCGGATGTGGCATCATTTTTGGCGCCAAAAGCATTTAGGCGCCAAATAATGTGGGCGTCTTATTTGACGCTAAAAAATAAGGGCGTCGCTTTTGTCTCCACATTATTTAAGTCTTATTTTTTCATTGCTTCTGGTTGCTAGAAGCTTGTTCTTTGGCATTTTTTCCCATTCCTGAAACTGTCATTTAAGGAATTTGATCAATTTTGCTTTATATGTTGTTTTTTCTCTTACATATTGCAAGATGTCTCACGTTGCATCTGAGTCAGAAGATACAACAGGAAAATCGCTGTCTAGTGCTGGAGCTACCAAGCTAAGTGTATCTGCTTTAATTTTTGGTATCTGTTTCTCCAGCTGTTGTTTGTATTGCATGTCATGACAAACTTATTAATGCAGATAAAATTTCCTTTAGTACTGTTACATTACCTGTTGCTGTTCCGTCAACATCTAATTTTCAGAGTGTTCCTGATAAACATAAGAGATTTTATTTTTTAAATCCATTAAGAAGGCTATGTCTGTTATTTCTCCTTCTAGTTTACATAAAAGTCTTTTAAAACTTCTCTTTTTTCAGATGAATTTTTAAATGAACATCATCATTCTGATACTGATAATGGTTCTTCTGGTTCAGAGGTTTCTGTCTCAGAGGTTGATGCTGATAAATCTTTGTATTTGTTCAAGATGGAATTTATTCGTTCTTTATTTAAAGAAGTATTAATTGCATTAGAAATAGAGGATTCTGGTCCTCTTGATACTAAATCTAAACGTTTAAATAAGGTTTTTAAATCTCCTGTAGTTATTCCAGAAGTGTTTAATCTCCCTGATGCTATTTCTGAAGTAATTTCCAGGGAATGGAATAATTTGGGTAATTCTTTTACTCCTTCTAAACGTTTAAGCAATTATATCCTGTGCCATCTGACAGATTAGAGTTTTTTTGGGACAAAATCCCTAAGGTTATGGGGCTGTCTCTACTCCTGCTAAATGTGCTACTATTCCTACGGCAGATAGTACTTCATTTAAGGATCCTTTAGATAGGAAAATTGAATCCTTTCTAAGAAAAGCTTACTTATGTTCAGGTAATCTTCTTAGACCTGCTATATTTTTAGCGGATGTTGCTGCAGCTTCAACTTTTTGGTTAGAAGCTTTAGCGCAACAAGTATCAGATCATAATTTTATAGCATTATTATTATTCTATAACATGCTAATAATTTTATTGGTGATACCATCTTTTGATATCATTAGAGTTGATGTCAGGTATATGTCTCTAGCTATTTTAGCTAGAAAAGCTTTATGGATTAAACTTGGAATGCTGATATGTCTTCTAAGTCAACTTTGCTTTCCCTTTCTTTCCAGGGTAATAAATTATTATCTCAACTGTTTCTGGAAGGAAGGGAACTTTTTTACCAAAGGATAAAAAATCTAAGGTAAATTTAGGTCTAATAATCATTTTCGTTCCTTTCCTCGCAATAAGGAACAAAAGCCTGATCCTTCATCCTCAGGAGCGGTATCAGTTTGGAAACTATTTCCAGTTTGGAATATATCCAAGCCTTATAGAAAACCTATAGCCAGCTCCTAAGTACCCATGAAGGTGCGGACCTTATTCCAGCTCAGCTGGTATGGGGCAGATTACGTTTTCTTCAAAGAAATTTTGATCAATTCCGTTCTCAATTTCTGGTTTCAGAACATTGTTTCAGAAAGGTACAGAATTGGCTTCAGTTAAGGCCTCCTGCTAAGAGATTTTTTTCTTTCCCGTGTCCCAGTTAACACAGCAAAGGCTCAGCATTTCTGAAATGTGTTTTCAGATCTAGAGTTGGCTGGAGTAATTATGCCAGTTCCAGTTCTGGAACAGGGGCTGGGGTTTTATTTTATCTCTTCATTGTACCAAAGAAGGTCAATTCCTTCAGACCAGTTCCGGATCTATCAATATTGAATCGTTATGTAAGGATACCAACATTCAAGATGGTTACTGTAGGACTATCCTGCCTTTTGTTTAGCAAGGGCATTATATGTCTACAATAGATTTACAGGATGTGTATCTGCATATTCCGATTCATCCAGATCACTTTTAGTGTCTGAGATTCTCTTTTTAGACAAGCATTACCAGTTTTGTGGCTCTACCGTTTGGCCTAGCCTCAGTTCCAAGAATTTTTTTCAAAGGTTCTCGGTGCCCTTCTTTCTGTAATCAGAGAACAGGGTTTTGGTATTTCCTTATTGGACGATATCTGGGTACTTGCTCAGTCTTCTCATTTTCGAAGAATCTCATACGAATCGACTTGTGTTGTTTCTTCAAGTTCATGGTTGGAGGATCAATTTACCATTCAGTTCATTGATTCCTCAGACAAGGGTAACCTTTTTAGGTTTCTAGATAGATTCAGTGTCTATGACTCTGTCCTTGTCAGACAAGAGAAGTTTAACATTGATATCAGCTTGTCAAAACCTTCAGTCACAATCATTCCCTTTGGTAGCCTTATGCATGGAAATTTTAGGTCTTAGGACTGCCGCATCAGATGCGATCTCCTTTGCTCATTTTCATATGCGACCTCTTCAGCTCTGTATGCTGAACCAATGGTGCAGGGATTACTCAAAGATATCTCAATTAATATCTTTAAACCGATTATACGACACTCTCTGACATGGTGGACAGATCACCATCGTTTAGTTCAGGGGGCTTCTTTGTTCTTCCGACCTGGACTATAATCTCAACAGATGCAAGTCTTACAGGTTGGGGAGCTGTGTGGGGGTATCTGACGGCACAAGGGGTTTGGGAATCTCAGGAGGTGAGATTTCCGATCAATATTTTGGAACTCCGTGCAATTTTCAGAGCTCTTCAGTCTTGGCCTCTTCTGAAGAGAGAGTTGTTCATTTGTTTTCAGATAGACAATGTCACAACTGTGGGATACATCAATCATCAAGGAGGGACTCTCAGTCCTCTGGCTATGACAGAAGTATCTCGAATTTTGGTTTGGGCGGAATCCGGCTCCTGTCTAATCTCTGCGGTTCATATCCCAGGTATGGACAATTGGAAAGCGGATTATCTCAGTCGCCAAACGTTGCACCTGGGCGAATGGTCTTCACCCAGAGGTATTTCCTCAGATTGTTCAAATGTGGGAACTCCCAGAAATAGATCTGATGGCTTCTCATCTAAACAAGAAACTTCCCTGGTATCTGTCCGGATCCCGGGATCCTCGGGCGGAGGCAGTGGATGCATTATCTCTTCCTTACAAGTGTCATCCTGCCTATATCTTTCCGCCTCTAGTTCTTCTTCCAAGGGTATTCTCCAATATTCTAAAGGAATGCTCATTTGTCCTGCTGGTAGCTCCAGCATGGTCTCACAGGTTTTGGTATGCGGATCTTGTCCGGATGGCCTCTTGCCAGCTGTGGACTCTTCCGTTAAGACCAGTCTTTCTGTCTCAAGGTTCTTTTTTCCATCAGGATCTCAAAACCTTAATTTTAAGGTGTGGAGTTTGAACGCTTGATTCTTGGTCAAAGAGGTTTCTCTGACTCTGTGATTGATACTATGTGACAGGCTCGTAAATCTGTATCTAGAGAGATATATTATAGAGTCTGGAAGACTTATATTTCTTCAGGATGGTTTAGATAAAGGTTTGTCCGCAAGTTTCTTGAAAGACAAATCTCTGCTCTTTCTGTTCTTTTTCACAGAAGGATTGCTAATCTTCCTGATATTCATTGTTTTGTACAACCTTTGGTTCATATAAAACTTGTCATTAAGTCAATTTCTCCTCCTTGGAGTTTGAATTTGGTTCTGGGGGCTCTTCAAGCTCCTCCTTTTGAACCCATGCATTCTTTAGTCGTTATATTACTTTCTTGGAAAGTTTTGTTTCTTTTGCCCATCTCTTCTGCCAGAAGAGTCTCTGAATTATCTACTCTTTTTTGTGAGTCTCCTTTTCTGATTTTGCATCAGGATAAGGCGGTGCTGCGAACTTCTTTTGAATTTTTTACCTAAGGTTGTGAATTCTAACAACATTAGTAGAGAAATTGTGGTTCCTTCATTATGTCCTAATCCTATGATTTCTAAGGAGAAATCATTGCATTCTTTGGATGCTGTTAGAGCTTTGTAATATTATGTTGAAGCTACTAAGTCTTTCCGAAAGACTTCTAGTCTATTTGTCATCTTTTCCGGTTCTAGAAAAGACCAGAATGCTTTTGCCATTTTTTTGGCATCTTGGTTGAAATCTTTATTTCATCATGCCTATGTTGAGTCGGGTAACACTCCGCCTCAAAGGATTACAGCTCATTCTACTAGGTCAGTTTCTACTTCCTGGGCGTTTAAGAATGAAGCTTCGGTTGATCAGATTTACAAAACAGCAACTTGGTCCTCTTTGCATACTTTTACTAAATTCTACCATTTGATGTGTTTTCTTCTTCTGAAGCAGTTTTTGGTAGAAACGTACTTCAGGCAGTGGTTTCAGTTTGAATCTTCTGCTTATGTTTTTTCATTAAAATTTTATTCTGGGTGTGGATTATTTTCAGCAGGAATTGGCTGTCTTTATTTTATCCCTCCCTCTCTAGTGACTCTTGTGTGGAAAGATCCACATCTTGGGTAATCATTATCCCATACGTCACTAGCTCATGGACTCTTGCTAATTACATGAAAGAAAACATAATTTATGTAAGAACTTACCTGATAAATTCATTTCTTTCATATTAGCAAGAGTCCATGAGGCCCGCCCTTTTTTGTGGTGGTTTTGATTTTTTTATATAAAGCACAATTATTACAATTCCTTATTTTATATGCTTTCGCACTTTTTTCCTTATCACCCCACTTCTTGGCTATTCGTTAAACTGAATTGTGGGTGTGGTGAGGGGTGTATTTATAGGCATTTTAAGGTTTGGGAAACTTTGCCCCTCCTGGTAGGAATGTATATCCCATACGTCACTAGCTCATGGACTCTTGCTAATATGAAAGAAATGAATTTATCAGGTAAGTTCTTACATAAATTATGTTTTTCCCCCCAACATTGCATCTATAACTGTTAGAGAATAGATTTCTAAAGCTGTTCTCCACAGTAACTATGGAGAACATTAATGCACGCAGTCCACTATAGGATAAAAGAAATGATAAATTTGTAACTACTCGAATTAATGAGGCATACTATAGGAAATACGTCTAAAACAATATAATTTAACTCTTTTATTGGCGCTCCTTGCGTCATGAAGAACGGGAACAAAGTAGGAGAATTTTACAGTCAAACTTACCCAATTTTAGGCCTATTTTTGAATGATTCATAATCATGTGTGCAGTTTTATGCGCAAATATAGGAGAATAGCAAAGATATTATATTGTCCTTTACTCTCCTTCACATCCATGAATACAGGGAACGTGTCTTGGAGGGATATAACAAACATTGCTTGATTTTTTTATAGTTAATCAAGAATACAGGGTAATTTGTCTCCAGATTCTTGATGAATGAAGCAACAGGATGAATGCTGGCTGGCACTGATTCTTGAAATGTCCTTGTATTTGTCATAGAATGTACATGCTAAGTCATATTCATATGACATTTGTTGAAGAGTCTTGTAGAATATAAAGTGTATGCAGTTTGTATCACTAAAATGAACAGTAAAATTATAAATATTCTGTACTGTTTTTCTTTCCTAAGAAATGGAGAGTCCACAACGTCATTCAATTACTAGTGGGAATATCACTCCTGGCCAGCAGGAGGAGGCAAAGAGCACCACAGCAAAGCTGTTAAGTGTCACTCCCCTACCCATAATCCCCTGTCATTCTCTTTGCCTCTGTCAATGGAGGAGGTGAAGTTTGTTGCCTTAAGAAATGAATTCCTCTTTCGGGTACTTTTCCCTGCAAGCAAGGATTTGGGTTTAGCTGAGTCCACATCAATCTCTTCAGTAGAATAGTGGGTAGTGGTGTCTTTTAAGCAGTTAGGAAGTTGTGAGGTAGTCCTTGCTTTGTTTCCTTAAACATTGCTCCCCATGGTACAGAAAGCCAGAGTTGGTTACTCTGTTCTTTCTTTTTCTACAGGTCTCTGTAAGGAGTATGTGTCCTTTCACGCCTTGTGAGCTGTCTTCCTGCCGGACAGCTAGACTGCAGGTAAGTGCTTTTGTCTTCTAGGTCTTGGAGACTTGCACTTCAGAAGAATATGTCATATGCAGTAGATGGGGACATTTTTAAAATCCTTTATACAGGATTTTCTTTGGCAGTGGGCAGGCACATCAGGGGGCATATTTATGAATGTGCGAGCTGACATGATACGAAGTAGCGTATCATGTCCGCTGCACATCGATAAATGCCGACAGCAAGCATACGCTGTCATCATTTATAATTGCACCAGCAGTTTTTGTGAACTGCTGGTGCAATTCTGCGTCCTGCAGATTCACGGCCAATCAGCCGCTAGCAGTGTGTGTCAATCAACTTGATCGTATTCGATCGGGTTGATTTCTGTCAGCTGCCTTAGAGCAGGCGGACAAGTTATGGGGTAGCGGTCTTTAGACCGCTGCTTCATAACTTCTGTTTCCGGCGAGCCTTAGGGGTTAAGCTTCCCTTTATTGGAACATTTTTTACTCTTTGGGCTAATTTTGTTGAAATACTTTATTAGTATGTGTGTGGCTTATGTTTTATACAGGGATTTATGTATAATCTTAAAATTTGGCAGTTGGTTTTCTTTGCCTAATTAGCTAGAACAGGCTAACTGACAGACTGTTTGAGTGTTTGTGTAAATTAAGCTCCGGTGTTGTAGGCAGGGGGAAACGCGCGCCTTTTACTTGCTGCGTAGTTTCCTCTCTCTGCTGGTTATTGAATTTCAGTCTCTTCAGTGTCGATCTACTGTATGATCGTTTTAGAGACTTCTGGCAGTCAAATTGTGTATAAGTGTTACGGTAAGGTACCTTAGCCTGTCTGAGGTGTAGGGGGCCTGATTGGTTTATTATTTTAAAGAATTTTTGAATAACGTTAAGTGGCTGTGGTGTTAAAATTTCTTAAAGTGACAGTGTATTTAAAAAAATTCTTTAATTTTGGGAATTTTTTATTTAGTATTATGGACATGGACCAAGACTCTGTGTCTTTTGGCAAATGCTTGTTATACCTTGAGGTACAAATTGTTTTGCCTATGCAATTCTGTGCTGCATTCTTGCTAGAACACTTCAATTTAAAGATAAATTGTTGCCCTCTAAGCCCAATATCTCTCAGGATGATGGCAACCTGCAGGCTGTATTGCCACAATAGCAAGTGCTTCATCTTATTGGTGCAATGCCTTGTCTGAATCAATTTTAGAAAAGACTCCGTTGGAGGAGATCCAAGATATGATTAAGACTCTCAAACTAGCCAATTCAATTATTTCAGATACTAATATGCAAGTTATTAGACTGGGAGTCAAGATGTCTGACTTCACTGTCTTAGCATGCGGTGCTTTGCGACTAAAATTTTGGTCAGCTGATGTTACCTCTAAGTCCAAGCTTCTGGCGCTTCCTTACAAGGGTAAAACCTTGTTTGGACCTGGTCTGACAGAAATAATTTCTGATATTATGGGTGCAAAAGGGTCTTTTCTACCACAAGATAAGAAGAACAGACCTAAAGGACGTCAAAGTAATTTTCGTTCCTTTCGTAACTTCAAGGGTCAAAAGTCTTCCTCTCCCTCTTCCAAGCAGGAACAGTCCAGGTCCTCCTGGAAACCTAATCAGTCTTGAAACAAGGGGAAGCAATCAAAGAAACCCACAGCTGAGTCTAAGTGAGCTTGAAGGGTCTGCCCCCAGGTCTGGGATCAGATCAAGTGGGGGGGAAGACTTTCCCTGTTTTGTCAAGCATGGATATGAGATGTCCCAGATTCTTGGGCTGTGGACATAGTATCTCAGGATTACAAAATAGATTTCAAATCTCTTCCTCCCAAGGGCAGATTCCACTTTTCAAGGTTATCTGCAGATCAATTAAAAAGAGAGGCATTCTTGAACTGCGTTTAGGATCTTTCCTCCCTGGGAGTGATTGTTCCAGTTCCAGTAAGGGAACAGCGTCTAGGATTCTATTCAAATCTGTGGTTCCCAAAAAAGAGGGAACTTTTCGACCCATTTTAGACCTAAAGTGCCTCTACAAGTTTCTCAGGGTACAGTCCTTCAAAATGGAAACCATTGGTTCCATTCTTCCTTTGGTCCAAGAGGGTCAGTTCATGATGACCATAGACCTGAAGGATGCTTATCTTCATGTTCCCATCCATAGGGATCATCACAAATTCCTGAGATTTGCCTTTCTAGACAAACACTTTCAGTTTGTGACTTTTCCGTTTGGCCTTGCCACAGCTCCCAGAATTTTCTCAAAGGTTCTGGGGGCTCTCTTGGCAGTGATCAGGTCTCAGGGAATTGCAGTAGCTGGACGACATATTGGTTCAGGCGCCATCTTTTCAACAAGTAAACACTCATACAGAGATCTTGTTGTCTCTTCTACGTTCCCACAGTTGGAAAGTGAATCTGGAAAAGAGTTCCCTTGTTCCAGCTACAAGGGTGGTTTTCTTACAGACCATGATAGATTACCTATCTATGAAAAATTTTCTGACGGAGGTCAGAAAATCCAAAATTCTCTCCTCTTGCCTCTCACTTCAGTCTACTGTTCGGCCATCACTGGCTCAATGTATGGAGGTAATTGGTCTGATGGTCGCTTCCATGGACATCCTTCCCTTTGCTTGATTCCATTTGAGAGCTCTGCAATTATGCCTGCTCAGTCATTGGAATGGAGACCATTCAGATCTGTCTCAGAGGATATATTTAGACCAGTCAAAAAGAGACTCTCTCCTGTGGTGGCTTTTTTAGGACCATCTGTCTCAGGGGGTTTCGGAGACCTTCATGGGTGATTGTGACCATGGATGCCAGCCTGCTCTGCTGGGTAGCATTCTGGGTCTCGTTAAAGGCGCAGGGACAATGGACTCGGGAGGAGTCTGCTCTCCCCATAAACATCTTGGAGTTGAGAGCGATTTACAATGCTCTGATGGCTTCGCCTCAATTGTTCTTAGCCCAGTTTATCAGGTTTCAGTCAGAAAACATCACCTCAGTGGCTTACATCAACCACCAGAGAGGAACTTGGAGTTCCTTAGCCATGAAGGAGGTGGCATGGATTATTCAGTGGGCGGAAGCTCACAATTGTTGTCTATCTGCCATCCACATTCCTGAAGTGGACAACTGGGAAGCGGATTTCCTGAGCAGACAGACATTTCATCCCAGGGAGTGGGCTCTCCATCCGGAGGTGTTCTCCAGGTTAACCCTCAAATGGGATCCGATGGTGTCTCCGCAGAACGCCAAGCTTCCAAGGTTCGGTTCAAGGTCAGGAGTTTCTGAGGCCGCTCTAATAGATGCTCTGGTGGTTCCTTGGGATTTTGTTCTAGGATTGTTCCAGTAAGGGAACAGGGTCTAGGATTCTATTCAAATCTGTTTGTGGTTCCCAAAAAAAGAGGGCTCCTTTCAACCCATTTTAGACCTAAAGTGTCTCAACAAGTTTCTCAGGGTACTGTCCTTCAAGATGGAAACCATTCGTTCCATTCTTCCTTTGGTCCAATAGGATCAGTTCATGATGACCATATACCTGAAGGACGCGTATCTTTATGTTCCCAACCACAGGGATCATCACCAGTTCCTGAGATTCGCTTTTCTAGACAAACGCTTTCAGTTTGTGGCTCTTCCGTTTGGACTTGCCATAGCTCCCAGAATTTTCTCAAAGGTTCTGGGGGCTCTCTTGGCAGTTATCAGGTCTCGGGGAATTGCAATGGTGCCATACCTGGATGACATATTGGTTCAGGCACCATCTTTTCAACAAGCAAACTCTCATAAAGAGATCTTGTTGTCTTTTCTACGTTCCCACGGTTGGAAAGTGAATCTGGAAAAGAGTTCCCTTGTTCCAGCTACAAGGGTGCTTTTCTTAGGGACCATAATAGATTCCCTATCTATGAAAATGTTTCTGACGGAGGTCAGAAAATCCAAAATTCTCTCCTCTTGCCTCTCTGTTCAGTCTCCCATGGTGGCTTTCTCAGGACCATCTGTCTCGGGGCACATGCTTCCAGAGACCTTCCTGGGTGATTGTGACCACGGACGCCAGCCTGCTAGGATGGGGAGCAGTCTGGCACTCATTAAAGACGCAGGGACTATGGACACAACGAAGGATTCTGCTATCCCCATAAACATCTTGGAGTTTGGAGAGCGATTTACAATGCTCTGATGGCTTGGCCTCAATTGTCTTTAGCTCGGTTTCTCAGGTTTCAGTCGGACAACATCACCTCAGTGGCTTACATCAACCACCAGGGAGAAACTCGGAGTTCCTTAGCCATTAAGGAGGTGACACAGATTTTTCAGTGGGCGGAAGCTCACAATTGTTGTCTATCTGCCATCCACATTCCTGGAGTGGACAACTGGGAAGCGGATTTCCTGAGCACACAGACATTTCATCCCGGGGAGTGGGCTCTCCATCCGGAGGTTATTTCCAGGTTAACCCTCAAATGGGGGGTGCCGGGGTTGGATCTAAAGGTGTCTCTGCAGAACGCCAAGCTTCCAAGGTACGGTTCAAGGTCAAGAGATCCTCAAGTCGCTCTTGTAGATGCTCTGGCGGTTCCTTGGGATTTCAGTCTAGCATACCAAGTTTCCTCCGTTTGCACTCCTTCCACAAGTTATTGCTCATATCAAACAAGAGAGAGCATCCGTAATTCTAATAGCTCCTGCATGGCCTCACAGGATCTGGTATGCAGACCTAGTGAAGATGTCATCTCAGCCGCCTTGTAGGTTGCTTCTAAGGAAGGACCTTCTAACTCAGGGTCCATTCCTCCATCCAAATCTCATTTCTCTGAAGCTAACTGCTTGGAGATTGAACACATAGAGGCCTAGTAATCAAGCCGTCAACCTTAAATACGCTGGAATTCCGCAGCGTATTTGTGGCGAGGCTGATTCGCCTTAGTTATCAAAGGCTAGAGACCGGCAAAAGTAGAATTTTGTGACGTAAACTTCGATCCGCCGGACTCAGTCTGACACAGATCGATTCTTACGTCACTCCAGATCTTCCGCACACAAGTTCGGCACAATCTGACTACTTTTGCTAGTTATCAAAAAACTAGCAGGTACGCTCGGCACTTTTCCAGCCCAGCGTACCTGGTTTTCAAACTGCCACCCTGGAGGCGGTGGATCCCATCGGAATCAATGGGAGTCTGACCATATTGAAAGTTCATGTTCGCTGCTGCCCGTCATCCCATTGATTCCTATGGGAAATGTCTACACCTAACACCCTAACATGTACCCAGAGTCTAAACACCACTAATCTGTCCCCCCTACACCGCCGCAACTAAATAAAGTTATTACCCCCTAAACCGCCACTCCCGGAGCCCACCGCAAGCTACTCTATACATATTACCCCTAAACCACCGCTCCCTGACCCCGCCGCAACTATAATAAATGTATTAACCCCTAAACCGCCGCTCCCGGAGCCCACCGCAAGCTACTCTATACATATTAACCCCTAAACCGCCGCTCCCGGAGCCCACCGCAACCTATATTAAATTTATTAACCCCTAATCTGCCCCCCCTACACCGTCGCCACCTATAATACATTTATTAACCCCTATCCTGCCCCCCACTACACCGCCACCACTGTAATAAAATTATTAACCCCTAAACCTAAGTCTAACACTAACCCTAACACCCCCCTAACTTAAATATTAATTAAATAAATCTAAATAATATTTCTATTATGAACTAAATTAATCCTATTTAAAACTAAATACTTACCTGTAAAATAAACCCTAAGATAGATACAATATAAATAATAATTATATTGTAGCTATCTTAGGATTTATTTTTATTTTACAGGCATCTTTCAATTTATTTTAACTAGGTACAATAGCTATTAAATAGTTATTAACTATTTAATAGCTTACCTAGCTAAAATAAAGAGAAATTTACCTGTAAAATAAAAACTAACCTAAGTTACAATTACACCTAACACTACACTATACTTTAATAAATTATTCCTATTTAAAACTAAATACTTACCTGTAAAATAAACCCTAAGGTAGCTACAATGATTAATTAATAATTACATTGTAGCTATTTTAGGAATTATATTTATTTTACAGGTAACTTTGTATTTATTTTAGCTAGTTAGAATAGTTATTAAATAGTTATTAACTATTTAATAACTACCTAGCTAAAAGAAATACAAAATTACCTGTAAAATAAATCTTAACCTGAGTTACAATTAAACCTAACACTACATTATCATTAAATAAATTAAATAAATTACCTACAAATAACTACAATTAAATACAATTACATAAACTAACTAAAGTACAAAAAATAAAAAAAGCTAAGTTACAAAAAATAAAAAAAATAGGTTACAAACATTTTAAAAATATATCAACAATTTTAAGCTACTTACACCTAATATAAGCCCCCTAATAAAATAACAAACCCCCCAAAATAAAAAAATGCCCTACCCTATTCTAAATTTAAAAAGTTCAAAGCTCTTTTACCTTACCAGCCCTTAAAAGGGCCATTTGTGGGGCATGCCCCAAAGAATTCAGCTCTTTTGCCTGTAAAAGAAAAATACAACCCCCCCCCAACATTAAAACCCACCACCCACATACCGCTAATCTAACCCAAACCCCTCTTAAAATAACCTAACACTAATCCCCTGAAGATCATCCTACCTTTAGTCGTCTTCACTCAGCCGAGCCACCGATGGAACTGAAGAGGAGACCCGGACCGGCAGAAGTGATCCTCCAAGCGGCGCTGAAGAAATCTTCCATCCGATGAAGTGATCCTCCAAGCGGCGCTGAAAAAGTCTTCCATCCGGGCTATGTCATCTTCCAAGAGGCGCTGAAGAAGTCTTCTATCCGGGCGATGTCATCTTCCAAGCCGGGTCTTGAATCTTCATCCCGCCGACGCGGAACATCCTTCTTTACCGACGGACTACCGACGAATGAAGGCTCCTTTAAGGGACGTCATCCAAGATGGCGTTCCTTCAATTCCGATTGGCTGATAGGATTCTATCAGCCAATCGGAATTAAGGTAGGAAAAATCTGATTGGCTGATTGAATCAGCCAATCAGATTCAAGTTCAATCCGCCAATAGAATGCCAATAGAATGCGAGCTCAATCTGATTGGCTGATTGGATCAGCCAATCGGATTGAACTTGAATCTGATTGGCTTATTCAATCAGCCAATCAGATTTTTCCTACCTTAATTCCGATTGGCTGATAGAATCCTATCAGCCAATCGGAATTGAAGGGACGCCATCTTGGATGACATCCCGTAAAGGAGCCTTCATTCGTCGGTAGTCCGTTGGTAAAGAAGGATGTTCCGCGTCGGCGGGATGAAGATTCAAGACCCGGCTTGGAAGATGACATCGCCTGGATAGAAGACTTCTTCAGCGCCTCTTGGAAGATGACATCGCCTGGATGGAAGACTTTTTCAGCGCCGCTTGGAGGATCACTTCATCGGATGGAAGATTTCTTCAGCGCCGCCTGGAGGATCACTTCTGCCGGTCCGGGTCTCCTCTTCAGTTCCATCGGTGGCTCGGCTGAGTGAAGACGACTAAAGGTAGGATGATCTTCAGGGGATTAGTGTTAGGTTATTTTAAGGGGGGTTTGGGTTAGATTAGGGGTATGTGGGTGGTGGGTTTTAATGTTGGGGGGGTTGTATTTTTCTTTTACAGGCAAAAGAGCTGAATTCTTTGGGGCATGCCCCACAAATGGCCCTTTTAAGGGCTGGTAAGGTAAAAGAGCTTTGAACTTTTTTAATTTAGAATAGGGTAGGGCATTTTTTTTATTTTGGGGGGATTTGTTATTTTATTAGGGGGCTTAGATTAGGTGTAAGTAGCTTAAAATTGTTGTAATATTTTTAAAATGTTTGTAACCTATTTTTTTTTATTTTTTGTAACTTAGCTTTTTTTATTTTTTGTACTTTAGTTAGTTTATGTAATTGTATTTAATTGTAGTTATTTGTAGGTAATTTATATAATTTATTTAATGATAGTGTAGTGTTAGGTTTAATTGTAACTTAGATTAGGATTTATTTTACAGGTAATTTTGTATTTATTTTAGCTAGGTAGTTATTAAATAGTTAATAACTATTTAATAACTATTCTAACTAGCTAAAATAAATACAAAGTTACCTGTAAAATAAAAATAAATCCTAAGATAGCTACAATATAATTATTATTTATATTGTAGCTATATTAGGGTTTATTTTAAAGGTAAGTATTTAGTTTTAAATAGGAATAATTTATAAAAGTATAGTGTAGTGTTAGGTGTAATTGTAACTTAGGTTAGTTTTTATTTTACAGGTAAATTTCTCTTTATTTTAGCTAGGTAGCTATTAAATAGTTAATAACTATTTAATAGCTATTGTACCTAGTTAAAATAAATTGAAATTTGCCTGTAAAATAAAAATAAATCCTAAGATAGCTACAATATAATTATTATTTATATTGTAGCTATATTAGGGTTTATTTTAAGGGTAAGTATTTAGTTTTAAATAGGATTAATTTGGTTCATAATAGAAATATTATTTAGATTTATTTAATTATTATTTAAGTTAGGGGGGTGTTAGAGTTAGTGTTAGACTTAGGTTTAGGGGTTAATAAATTTATTACAGTGGCGGCGGTGTAGTGGGGGGCAGGATAGGGGTTAATAAATGTATTATAGGTGGCGACGGTGTAGGGGGGGCAGGATAGGGGTTAATAGGTATAATGTAGGTGGCAGCGGTGTCCGGGAGCGGCGGTTTAGGGGTTAATACATTTATCAGAGTTGCGGCAGGGTCTAGGAGCGGCGGTTTAGGGGTTAATACATTTATCAGAGTTGCGGGAGGGTCTAGGAGCGGCGGTTTGGGGGTTAATAACTTTATTTAGTTGCGGGGGGCTCCGGGGGCGCCGGTATAGGGGGTAGAACAGTGTAGTTAGTGTGAGTGCTTAGTGACAGGCTAGCAATAAAGCTGGGAAAAAGCCGAAGAGCAGCGAGATCGGATGAGTGATAACTCTCACAGTCCGCTGCTCATCGCCCCGCGGCTTTTTGACAGCTTTATTTGATAACTTAGGCGAAATTTTTCAGGTCTGCGGCGGCGATGTGAGGCGAGCTTAGGCGGGTGTATTGGGCCGGCGAAGGCAGGAAAGTTGACACGTTGATAACTACCCCCCATAGTTCTGTCTAAGCGTGGAGTCGGTCATTGAGACCATGATCCAGGCTCGCAAGCCTGTTACTCAAAGAATTTACCATAAGGTATGGCATAAATACCTTTATTGGTGTGAATCTAAGGGCTACTCTTGGAGTAGAGTCAGGATTCCTAGAATTTTGTCTTTTCTCCAGGAAGGTCTGGAGAAAAAGTTGTCAGTCAGTTCTCTGAAAGGTCAGACTTCTGCATTATCTATTTTGTTACACAAGCGTCTGGCGGATGTGCCAGATGTTCAATCTTTTTGTCAGGCCCTGGTCAGAATCAGGCCTGTGTTTAAACCTGTTGCTCCTCCTTGGAGCCTTAATCTTGTTCTCAAAGATTTGCAGCAGGCTCTGTTTGAGACAATGCATTCCATAGATATTAAGTTGCTATCTTGGAAGGTTTTGTTTCTTATTGCTATTTCTTCTGATCGGAGAGTTTCAGAACTCTCGGCTTTGCAGTGTGATTCGCCTTACCTTATCTTTCATGCAGTTAAGGCGTTTCTTCGTACTAAATTGGGGTTTCTTCCTAAAGTGGTTTCAGAAAAAAATATTAATCAGGAAATTGTTGTTCTTTCTCTCTGTCCCAATCCTTCTCATAAAGAACGTCTTTTGCACTACTTGGATGTTGTGCATGCTCTAAAATGCTACCTACAGGCGACTAAAGATTTTCGCCAGTCTTCTGCCCTGTTTGTTTGTTTCTCAGGAAAGCGTAAGGGTCAGAAGGCTCCTTTTACTTCTCTTTCCCTCTGGTTGAGAAGTATGATTCGTTTTGCTTATGAGACTGCTGGACAGCAGCCTTCTGAGAGAATTACAGCTCATTCCACTAGGGCTGTCTCCTCTTCTTGGGCTTTCAAAAATGAAGTTTCTGTGGAACAGATTTGCAAGGCTGCAACTTGGTCCTCTCTGCATACTTTTTAAAAAATTTCCAAATTTTATACTTTTGCTTTGGCTGAGGCCTTGGGAGATAGGTACTTCAAGCGGTGGTGCTTTCTGTTTAGGTATGCCTGTCTTGTTCTCCCTCCCTGTTTATTCTGTGTCCTCTAGCTTGGGTATTGGTTCCCATTAGTAATTGAATGACATTGTGGACTCTCCATATCTTAGGAAAGAAAACAAAATTTATGCTTATCTGATAAATTTCTTTATTTCTGGATATGGAGAGTCCACGACCCACCCTTTATTAAGACAGTTATTTTTTTGCTAAACCTCAGGCACCTCTACATCTTTGTGTTATTCCTTTTCCATTTCCCTTTGGTCGAATGATTGGGGATTATGGGTAGGGGAGTGACACTTAACAGCTTTTCTGTGGTGCTCTTTGCCTCCTTCTGCTGGCCAGGAGTGATATTCCCACTAGTTATTGAATGACCTCGTGGACTCTCCATATCCAGAAATAAATAAATTTATCAGGTAAGCATACATTTTGTGCTTTAAAACAACAGATCTTTAAAAAAGCCAAAATATTTTTGCATAAAAGATAAATGATCATAATTATGTACATATAACGCATTATGGTTATTCATAAGCCTGTCCTTGCTTGTATTGCCCCACCCATCTCCAGCCCCAGTGTGTGTGCATGCTTACATTAAAGGGACATTCTAGTGTAAAATACTGCATTATGATATAACATTGTTATGTTTAAAAGGACATGAAACTCAAACATTTTATTTCTTGATTCAGAAAGAATTTTAAATAACTTTCTAATTTACTTCTATTATCAGTTTTACTTTATTCTTTTGGTATCCTTTATTGGAGGAGCTAGCTGAACACATTGCTAAGCCAATGAAAGGAGGCACACATTTGCAGCCACCAATCAACAGCTAGCCTTCCAGCTTCTGAACCTACCTAGGTATGCTTTTCTACAAAGCAAACTAGATAATAGAAGTTACATGATGTTACATCATGAAATACATTTACATCATGAAAGAGGTAAAAAGTATATTAATATAACCATGCTGGTTTGGTCAAAACTGCAAAATGGGTATTAAAGGGATTATCTATCTTTTTAAAACAATAACATTTTTGTAGTAGACTTTCCCTTTAAAGTTAATAATCCATGCTAATGTACAGTGCTGGCAAAGCAAAGAATGCAATCCTACAGTACTGCACATTATTGTACTGAGAGACCGTACAAGTTGCTGAAAACCTAAACTATCACAGAAGATAAAGCCTTGACGAAGCCTTGCGCATGATAATGACTCACTAGAGCGCACTTCCATAGGGGGTAGGTAGCGCAGCATTTTTAAATAATATTATCATGTCGGGTTAGCGCAATTGAGAATATGTCGGATGTGCCAGATGTTCAATCTTTTTGTCAGGCCCTGGTCAGAATCAGGCCTGTGTTTAAACCTGTTGCTCCTCCTTGGAGCCTTAACCCCTTAAGGACCAGCGACGTACCCTGTATGTCACTGGCCTTTTTTTGGAACTTGATTGTTTTAAAGCGTGGTCTTGCCACCAGCGCTGAGACTGCTCTATTCCACAAAGCCTGCTGGAGGGAGGGAATTAATAGTGTGTTCTTGCTAGACTTGTGCTATTATGTCCTGAAAAAACCCTTAATGACCAGTGACATACAGGGTACATTGTTGTCATTAAGGGGTTAATCTTGTTCTCAAAGATTTGCAGCAGGCTCTGTTTGAGACAATGCATTCCATAGATATTAAGTTGCTATCTTGGAAGGTTTTGTTTCTTATTGCTATTTCTTCTGATCAGAGAGTTTCAGAACTCTCGGCTTTGCAGTGTGATTCGCCTTACCTTATCTTTCATGCGGTTAAGGCGTTTCTTCGTACTAAATTGGGGTTTCTTCCTAAAGTGGTTTCAGAAAAAAATATTAATCAGGAAATTGTTGTTCTTTCTCTCTGTCCCAATCCTTCTCATAAAGAACGTCTTTTGCACTACTTGGATGTTGTGCATGCTCTAAAATGCTACCTACAGGCGACTAAAGATTTTCGCCAGTCTTCTGCCCTGTTTGTTTGTTTCTCAGGAAAGCGTAAGGGTCAGAAGGCTCCTTTTACTTCTCTTTCCCTCTGGTTGAGAAGTATGATTCGTTTTGCTTATGAGACTGCTGGACAGCAGCCTTCTGAGAGAATTACAGCTCATTCCACTAGGGCTGTCTCCTCTTCTTGGGCTTTCAAAAATGAAGTTTCTGTGGAACAGATTTGCAAGGCTGCAACTTGGTCCTCTCTGCATACTTTTTAAAAAATTTCCAAATTTTATACTTTTGCTTTGGCTGAGGCCTTGGGAGATAGGTACTTCAAGCGGTGGTGCTTTCTGTTTAGGTATGCCTGTCTTGTTCTCCCTCCCTGTTTATTCTGTGTCCTCTAGCTTGGGTATTGGTTCCCATTAGTAATTGAATGACATTGTGGACTCTCCATATCTTAGGAAAGAAAACAAAATTTATGCTTATCTGATAAATTTCTTTATTTCTGGATATGGAGAGTCCACGACCCACCCTTTATTAAGACAGTTATTTTTTTGCTAAACCTCAGGCACCTCTACATCTTTGTGTTATTCCTTTTCCATTTCCCTTTGGTCGAATGATTGGGGATTATGGGTAGGGGAGTGACACTTAACAGCTTTTCTGTGGTGCTCTTTGCCTCCTTCTGCTGGCCAGGAGTGATATTCCCACTAGTTATTGAATGACCTCGTGGACTCTCCATATCCAGAAATAAATAAATTTATCAGGTAAGCATACATTTTGTGCTTTAAAACAGCAGATCTTTAAAAAAGCCAAAATATTTTTGCATAAAAGATAAATGATCATAATTATGTACATATAACGCATTATGGTTATTCATAAGCCTGTCCTTGCTTGTATTGCCCCACCCATCTCCAGCCCCAGTGTGTGTGCATGCTTACATTAAAGGGACATTCTAGTGTAAAATACTGCATTATGATATAACATTGTTATGTTTAAAAGGACATGAAACTCAAACATTTTATTTCTTGATTCAGAAAGAATTTTAAATAACTTTCTAATTTACTTCTATTATCAGTTTTACTTTATTCTTTTGGTATCCTTTATTGGAGGAGCTAGCTGAACACATTGCTAAGCCAATGAAAGGAGGCACACATTTGCAGCCACCAATCAACAGCTAGCCTTCCAGCTTCTGAACCTACCTAGGTATGCTTTTCTACAAAGCAAACTAGATAATAGAAGTTACATGATGTTACATCATGAAATACATTTACATCATGAAAGAGGTAAAAAGTATATTAATATAACCATGCTGGTTTGGTCAAAACTGCAAAATGGGTATTAAAGGGATTATCTATCTTTTTAAAACAATAACATTTTTGTAGTAGACTTTCCCTTTAAAGTTAATAATCCATGCTAATGTACAGTGCTGGCAAAGCAAAGAATGCAATCCTACAGTACTGCACATTATTGTACTGAGAGACCGTACAAGTTGCTGAAAACCTAAACTATCACAGAAGATAAAGCCTTGACGAAGCCTTGCGCATGATAATGACTCACTAGAGCGCACTTCCATAGGGGGTAGGTAGCGCAGCATTTTTAAATAATATTATCATGTCGGGTTAGCGCAATTGAGAATATGTCATGTTGATTGCGCAAGATTCAGGTGTTTTTCCCCCCACTTTTGTTTCTCTGTTGACTTTTATGTGTGAATATGTGAATGCACAGGCGATATAGTTCTGAGTTTTTTGCTAGTCGGGGGAACCGCTAGAGCAAAAACAGTTTTTCTTCAACTTGTAATACCAGTGCAACCCGACTAATGCAAAAATCTTAATTCTTGTAGAGTTTTCGCTATATCGAAAACGCAAAAGATGCTCCTCTTGTAATCTAACCCTTAACCTTTTAGTCACCTGCCACACTCTTTTGATTTCAGTAAAAATTTCTGCATCACGTTTGATATTATTGGTCATGTATACAGTACCTTTAAATACCAGGTGTGAAGTTTAGTGCAATCATCTATGACTAAGAGCTATTTTCGGGAGAGGCGTCAGATTTAAAGGACCCCTGCCATGTGTGTGTGCTTTTTAATGTTATTTATAAAGTTATGTGTAATATATACTTTTGGAATGCAAAATGTGTTCCCAGTTATCCACTTTACCTTTTTTTTTTTTTTTTATGGTTTACAAATAGCGCATTTACCTTTATTTTGTCGCTTGAAATAGCTGAGGTTTGCCTGTTGCATCACCACCTATACTGAAAGTTTCAGTACTTAAAGGGACATTAAACCCACATTTTTTCTTTCATGATTTAGGTAGAATATACTATTTTAAACAACTTTCCAGTTTACTTCTATTAGCAAATTGTTTTATTCTCTTGGTATCATTTGTTGAAGGAGTAGCAATGCACTACTAGTTTCTAACTGAACACATGGGCCCCTAGTTATCAAGCCGTCAACCTCAAATACGCTGGAATTCCGCAGCGTATTTGTGGCGAGGCTGATTCGCCTTAGTTATCAAGCCCTAGACACCGGCAAAAGTAGAATATAGTGACGTAAGCTTCGATCCGCCGGACTAATTCCAACACAGATCGATTCTTACGTCACTACAGATGTTCCGAACACAAGTTCGGCACAATCTGACTACTTTTGCCAGTTATCAAAAAACTAGCAGGTACGCTCGGCACTTTTCCGGCCCAGCGTACCTGGTTTTCAAACCGCCGCCCTGGAGGCGGTGGATCCCATAGAAATCAATGGGAGTCTGACCATAGCAAAAGTTAATGTTCGCTGCTGCCAGACATCCCATTGATTCCTATGGGAGCTGTCTACACCTAACACCCTAACATGTACCCCGAGTCTAAACACCCCTAATCTGTCCCCGCTACACTGCAGCAACTAAATAAAGTTATTACCCCCTAAACCGCCACTCCCGGAGCCCACCGCAAGCTATAATAAATATGTTAACCCCTAAACCGCCGCTCCCGGTCCCTGCCGCAACTATAATATATGTATTAACCCCTAAACCGCCACTCCCGGACCCCGCTGCCACCTACATTATACCTATTAACCCCTATCCTGCCCCCCTACACCGCCGCCACTATAATAAATTTATTAACCCCTAGCCTCCCCCCCTACACCGTCGCCACCTATAATAAAGTTATTAACCCCTATCCTGCCCCCCCTACACCGTCGCCACCTATAATAAATGTATTAACCCCTATCCTGCCCCCCCTACACCGCCGCCACTGTAATAAAATTGTTAACCCCTAAACCTAAGTCTAACACTAACCCTAACACCCCACTAACTTAAATATTAATTAAATAAATCTAAATAATATTTGTATTATTAACTAAATTAATCCTATTTAAAACTAAATACCTTTAAAATAAACCCTAATATAGCTACAATATAAATAATAATTATATTGTAATTATCTTAGGATTTATTTTTATTTTACAGGCAAATTTCAATTTATTTTAACTAGGTACAATAGCTATTAAATACTATTTAATAGCTACCTAGCTAAAATAAAGAGACATTTACCTGTAAACTAAAAACTAACACTACACTATACTTTAATAAATTATTCCTATTTAAAACTAAATACTTACCTGTAAAATAAACCCTAAGATAGCTACAATGTAATTAATAATTACATTGTAGCTATTTTAGGATTTATATTTATTTTACAGGTAGATTTGTATTTATTTTAGCTAGTTAGAATAGTTATTAAATAATTATTAACTATTTAATAACTACCTAGCTAAAAGAAATACAAAATTACCTGTAAAATAAATCCTAACCTAAGTTACAATTAAACCTAACACTACACTATCATTACATTAGTTAAATAAATGAGCTACAAATAACTACAATTAAATTCAATTAAATAAACTAACTAAAGTACAAAAAATAAAAAAAGCTAAGTTACAAAAAATAAAAAAAATAAGTTACAAACATTTCAAAAATATTACAACAATTTTAAGCTACTTACACCTAATCTAAGCCCCCTAATAAAATAACAAAGCCCCCCAAAATAAAAAAAATCCCTACCCTATTCTACATTAAAAATTACCAGCTCTTTTACCTTACCAGCCCTTAAAAGGGCCTTTTGCGGGGCATGCCCCAAAGAAAACAGCTCTTTTGCCTGTAAAATAAAAATACAACCCCCCCAACATTAAAACCCACCACCCACATACCCCTAATCTAACCCAAACCCCCCTTAAATAAACCTAACACTACCCCCCTGAAGATCAATCTACCTTGAGCCGTCTTCAGCCAACTGATCACCGATGGAACCGAAGAGGAGATCCGGAGCGGCAGAAGTCATCATCCAGGCGGCACTGAAGAAGTCTTCCATCCAATTGAAGTCCCAAGCGGCGTCTTCAATCTTTATCCATCCGGAGCAGAAACCATCTTCAGACGAGCCGACACGGAGCCATCCTCTTCTTCCCGACGACTAACGACGAATGAAGGTTCCTTTAAGGGATGTCATCCAAGATGGCGTCCCTTCAATTCCGATTGGCTGATAGGATTCTATCAGCCAATCGGAATTAAGGTAGGAAAAATCTGATTGGCTGATTTAATCAGATTGAGCTTGCATTCTATTGGCTGATCGGAACAGCCAATAGAATGCGAGCTCAATCTGATTGGCTGATTAAATCAGCCAATCAGATTTTTCCTACCTTAATTCCGATTGGATGATAGAATCCTATCAGCCAATCGGAATTGAAGGGATGCCATCTTGGATGACGTCCCTTAAAGGAACCTTCATTCGTCGTTAGTCATCGGGAAGAAGAGGATGGCTCCGCGTCGGCTCGTCTGAAGATGGCTCCGCTCCGGATGGATGAAGATTGAAGACGCCGCTTAGATGAAGACTTCAATTGGATGGAAGACTTCTTCAGCGCCGCCTGGATGATGTCTTCTGCCGCTCCAGATCTCCTCTTCGGTTCCATCGGTGGTCGGCTGGCTGAAGACGGCTCAAGGTAGGATGATCTTCAGGGGGTTAGTGTTAGGTTTATTTAAGGGGGGTTTGGGTTAGATTAGGGGTATTGGGGTGGTGGGTTTTAATGTTGGGGGGGTTGTATTTTTATTTTACAGGCAAAAGAGCTGTTTTCTTTGGGGCATGCCCTGCAAAAGGGGGGCTTTGTTATTTTATTAGGGGGCTTAGATTAGGTGTAAGTAGCTTAAAATTGTTGTAATATTTTTTAAATGTTTGTAACTTATTTTTTTTATTTTTTGTAACTTAGCTTTTTTTATTTTTTGTACTTTAGTTAGTTTATTTAATTGAATTTAATTGTAGTTATTTGTAGCTCATTTATTTAACTAATTTAATGATAGTGTTTAATTGTAACTTAGGTTAGGATTTATTTTACAGGTAATTTTGTATTTCTTTTAGCTAGGTAGTTATTAAATAGTTAATAACTATTTAATAACTATTCTAACTAGCTAAAATAAATACAAAGTGACCTGTAAAATAAATATAAATCCTAAAATAGCTACAATGTAATTATTAATTACATTGTAGCTATCTTAGGGTTTATTTTACAGGTAAGTATTTAGTTTTAAATAGGAATAATTTATTAAAGTATAGTGTAGTGTTAGGTGTAATTGTAACTTAGGTTAGTTTTTATTTTACAGGTAAATTTCTCTTTATTTTAACTAGGTAGCTATTAAATAGTTAATAACTATTTAATAGCTATTGTACCTATTTAAAATAAATTGAAATTTGCCTGTAAAATAAAAATAAATCCTAAGATAGCTACAATATAATTATTATTTATATTGTAGCTATATTAGGGTTTATTTTATAGGTAAGTATTTAGTTTTAAATAGGATTAATTTAGTTAATAATAAAAATATTATTTAGATTTATTTAATTAATATTTAAGTTAGGGGGGTGTTAGGGTTAGTGTTAGACTTATGTCTAGGGGTTAATAATTTTATTACAGTGGCGGAGGTGTAGGGGGGCAGGATAGGGGTTAATACATTTATTATAGGTGGCGATGGTGTAGGGGGGCAGATTAGGGGTTAATAAGTTTAATATAGGTTGCGGCGGGGTCCGGGAACGGCGGTTTAGGGGTTAAACTATTTATTTAGTTGCGGCGAGGTCCGGGATCGGCAGGATAGGGGTTAATAAATTTATTATAGGTGGCGGCGGTATAGGGAGGCAGGATAGGGGTTACTAGGTATAATGTAATTGGCGGCGGGGTCCGGGAGCGGCGGTTTAGGGGTTAATACATTTATTATAGTTGCGGCGGGGTCTAGGAGCGGCGGTTTAGGGGTTAATAACTTTATTGAGTTGCGGGGGGCTCCGGGGGTGCCGGTATAGGGGGTAGAACAGTGTAGTTAGTGTGGGTGCTTAGTGACAAGGGTATCAATAAAGCTGTCAAAAAGCCGAAGAGCAGCGAGATCGGATGAGTGATAACTCTCACAGTCCGCTGCTCATTGCCCCTTACTTGGTGCGCGGCTTTTTGACAGCTTTTTTGATAACTTAGGCGAAATTTTGCAGGTCCGCGGTGGCGATGGTAGGCGAGCTTAGGCGGGCGTATTGAACCGGCGAAGGCAGGTAAAGTAGACACGTTGATAACTAGGCCATGGTGAGCCAATGACAATCGGTATATATATATACAGCTACCAATCAGCAGCTAGAACCTAGATTCTTTGCTGCTCCTGAGCTTTCCTAGATAAAGCTTTCAGCAAAGGCTAACAGGAGAAAGAAGCAAATGAAATAATAGAAGCAAATTGAAAAGTTGTTTAAAATTGTATTCTCTATCGGAATCATGAAATAAAAATTGTGGGTTTCATATCCCTTTAAGTACTGGTTATAGAATAGCTAGTTAAACATGATATTTTTATAAAATATTAAGCTCACAATCGCCTAGATTACGAGTCTTACGTTAGCCTTAAAAAGCAGCGTTGAGAGGTCCCAACACTGCTTTTTAACGCCCGCTGGTATTACGAGTCTGGCAGGTACAGGTGTACCGCTCACTTTTGTTCCGCGACTCGAGCATACCGCAAATCCACTTACGTAAATTGTGTATCTTATCTTTTTAATGGGATTTGCCTAACGCCGGTATTACGAGTCTTGGAAAAAGTGAGCGGTACAGCCTCTCCTGTCAAGACTGATACCGCATTTAAAAGTCAGTAGTTAAGAGTTTTATGGGCTAAGGCCGTAATATAAAACTCTTAACTAAAGTGCTAAAAAGTACACTAACACCCATAAACTACCTATTAACCCCTAAACCGAGGCCCCCCGCACATCGCAAACACTATATTAAAATTTTTAACCCCTAATCTGCCTAACCGGACATCGCCACCACTTCAATAAATGTATTAACCCCTAAACCAAGGCCCCCCACATCGCAAACACTATATTAAAATTTTTAACCCCTAATCTGCCTAACCGGACATCGCCACCACTTCAATAAATGTATTAACCCCTAAACCAAGGCCCCCCACATCGCAAACACTATATTAAAATTTTTAACCCCTAATCTGCCTAACCGGACATCGCCACCACTTCAATAAATGTATTAACCCCTTAACCGCCGCACTCCCGCCTCACAAACACTAGTTAAATATTATTAACCCCTAATCTGCCGTTCCTAACATCGCCGACACCTACCTACATTTATTAACCCCTAATCTGCCGACCCCAACGTCGCTGCCACTTTATTAAATTTATTAACCCCAAAATCTAAGCCTAACCCTAACACCCCCCTAACTTAAATATTATTTAAATAAATCTAAATAAAATTACTACAATTAAATAAATTATTCCTATTTAAAACTAAATACTTACCTATAAAATAAACCCTAAGCTAGCTGCAATATAACTAATAATTACATTGTAGCTAGCTTAGGGTTTATATTTATTTTGCAGGCAATTTTTTGTATTTATTTTAACTAGGTAAAATAGTAATTAAATAGTTATTAACTATTTAATAACTTCCTAGTTAAAATAAATACAAATATACCTGTAAAATAAATCCTAACCTAAGTTACAATTACACCTAACACTAAACTATAATTAAATAAATTACCTAAATTAACTACAATTAATTACAATTAAATTAAATAAACTAAATTACGGAAAAAACACTAAATTGCAGAAAATAATAAAATAAGTAAAAGTTTTTAAAATTAATTACACCAAATCTAATCCCCCTGATAAAATAAAAAAGCCCCCCAAAATAATAAAAATCCCTCCCTATACTAAATTACAAATAGCCCTTAAAAGGGCTTTTTGCGGGGCATTGCCCCAAAGTAGTCAGCTCTTTTACCTGTAAAAAAAAGACAATACCCCCCAACATTACAACCCACCACCCACACACCCAACCCTACTCTAAAACCCACCAATCCCCCCTTAATAAAACCTAACACTACCCCCTTGAAGATCACCCTACCTTGAGACGTCTTCACCCAACCGGGCAGAAGTGGTCCTCCAGACGGTCCGAAGTCTTCATCCTATCCGGGCAGAAGAGGTCCTCCAGACGGCAGAAGTCTTCATGTAGGCGGCATCTTCTATCTTCATCCATCCGGAGCGGAGCGGCTCTATCTTCAAGACATCCGACGCGGAGCATCCTCTTTGTTCGGCGGCGACTGGAACAATGACGGGTCCTTTAAATGACGTCATCCAAGATGGCGTCCCTTCAATTCCGATTGGCAGATAGAATTCTATCAGCCAATTGGAATTAAAGTAGAAAAAATCCTATTGGCTGATCTAATCAGCCAATAGGATTGAAGTTCAATCCTATTGGCTGATTAGAACAGTAGAAACAAAAATGAAGCAGCACCACCAAACAGCGTTTCTTCAAGGTGTTTTATTCAGCTTGAGGAGCTGAATAAAACACCTTGAAGAAACGCTGTTTGGTGGTGCTGCTTCATTTTTGTTTCTACATTTGTATTTGTGGGTTCTGGCAGGAACCTGGACGCTGGCACACCTTAAAACATTCCCTGTGCTGGATATATATGGCTGATTAGAACAGCCAATAGGATTGAGCTTGCATACTATTGGCTGATTGGAATAGCCAATAGAATGCAAGCTCAATCCTATTGGCTGATTGGATCAGCCAATGGGATTTTTTCTACCTTAATTCCGATTGGCTGATAGAATTCTATCAGCCAATCGGAATTGAAGGGACGCCATCTTGGATGACGTCATTTAAAGGACCCGTCATTGTTCCAGTCGCCGTCGAACAAAGAGGATGCTCCGCGTCGGATGTCTTGAAGATGGACCCGCTCCGCTCTGGATGGATGAAGATAGAAGATGCCGCCTGGATGAAGACTTCTGCCTGTCTGAAGTACCTCTTCTGCCCGGATAGGATGAAGACTTCGGACCGTCTGGAGGACCACTTCTGCCCGGTTGGGTGAAGACGTCTCAAGGTAGGGTGATCTTCAAGGGGGTAGTGTTAGGTTTTATTGAGGGGGGATTGGGTGGGTTTTAGAGTAGGGTTGGGTGGTGGGTTGTAATGTTGGGGGGGTATTGTCTTTTTTTTACAGGTAAAAGAGCTGAATACTTTTCAGTCATTTCAAGGGTTATTTGTAATTTAGTATAGGGTAGGGATTTTTATTATTTTGTTTTTTTTTTTTTTTTTTTATTAGGGGGATTAGATTAGGTGTAATTAGTTTAAAATTCTTTAAAATCTTTCTTTTAAAAATGTATTTAATTATAGTGTAGTGTTAGGTGTAATTGTAACTTAGGTTAGGATTTATTTTACAGGTATATTTGTATTTATTTTAACTAGGAAGTTATTAAATAGTTATTAACTATTTAATAACTATTGTAGTTAGTTAAAATAAAAACAAAGTTGCCTGTAAAATAAAAATAAATCCTAAGCTAGCTACAATGTAACTATTAGTTATATTGTAGCTATCTTAGGGTTTATTTTACAGGTAAGTATTTAGTTTTAAATAGGAATAATTTATTTAATAATAGTAATTTTATTTAGATTTTTTTAAATTATATTTGTTAGGGGGGGTTAGGGTTAGACTTAGGTTTAGGGGTTAATAACTTTATTATAGTGGCGGAGACGTTGGGGCGGCAGATTAGGGGTTAATAATTGTAGGTAGGTTGTGACGACATTGGGGAAGGCAGAATAGGGGTTAATAAATATAATGTAGGTGTCAACGATGTTGGGGGCGACAGATTAGGGGTTCATAAGAATAATGTAGGTGGCGGCGGTGTCCAGAGGCGGCAGATTAGGGGTTAATAAGTGTAAGATTAGGGGTGTTTAGACTCGTGGTTCATGTTAGGGTATTAGGTGTAGACATAAAAAGTCTTTACCCATAGGAATCAATGGGGCTGCGTTAGGAGCTGAACGCTGCTTTTTTGCAGGTGTTAGACTTTTTTCAGCCGAATCAGCCCCATTGATTCCTATGGGGTAATCGTGCACGAGCACGTTTTTCCAGCTTACCGCTACCGTAAGCAGCGCTGGTATTGAGGTGAGATGTGGAGCTAAATTCTGCTCTACGCTCACTTTTTTGCGGCTAACGCCGGGTTTCTAAAGACCCATAATACCAGCGCTGTCTGTGGTGAGCGGTAAGGAAAAACTGTGCGTTAGCACCGCACACCATTACCGACAAAAACTCGTAATCTAGCCGAATGTGTGGGGGTTAGAGAGATAGGTATTAAAATGTTCATTTTCAGTTGCTCTCGCAAGATCAGACATGGTGAGTGAGATGTCTTCTATTGAAATTAAACAAAATCGCGGGAAAAGGAAACTTTGCTGTGCAGAGCACACTTTAAAAATGTAGTCCTGCAGCCAATATAAATCACATTATGCTGCTTTATGTGTATAGCATCTTATAATTGCCTCTATTTTCATATGCATTTGTGTTTTTCTATTACGGTTTAAGAGCTAGATTACAAGTGGTGTGCTAATTTGTGCGCAAGCAATAAGGGGTTTATCACGGCTCTTTGTGCACGTCGGGAGTAGTACAATATTCATATTTAATCAAGTGTTCATGTATTTGCTGTAAATATTTCACATTCAAATGTTATTCATATAGGGGAATATGTTCTAAGTATTTTTAAATAGATATTACTATAACGCGGTTGTGATATTCAAAGTTCATGAAAAAACAACAATTATGCTTTGCATTTTGTAATTAAATTACAATTTACACTGCTTATTTAATTTGATTTATTCCTGTGCAATTTGCATACAAATTTTACATTTTTTATAAAATATGATTTTTTAATGCTTTTTAACAATACCATTTTTTCCTGCTTATTGATGTATGACTAGTTCAATTATTCATTTTGTATCATTTTAATTGTGCACTTTTTTAATGTATGCATCTCCCATATGAAAATGCAGCATACGTCCCTTAGCGAGACATCCTGTTTCAGGGTAAAAAGTGAGTTTATATAATTCCACCATGGAAATAGAAGGATTGGCGAGCATTCTTAAAAACTATCACCAGCCCAAAGACCTTTAGATAAGACCTCATATCTTTGAGCCTTTATAACTTTGTAGGGCAATTTTCTTTCTAAATATATTTTTTATTAGATAGTGTTATTATGAGTGAAACTGTACTTTGTAAGGTATTTTTATGTGTTTTTTGCTATATGTTAGTTTTGTGAAATATTTAACCAGAGCTCTGAAGTCATGGTAATTATTCTAGCGTAAATTGCGATTGTGTTAATTCGATTGCGTTTACTTTCCACTAATACTCGCAGTAAGCCTGATGAGCGCAAAACTCTGTGCTAAACCACTTATCGCTTGTGCGCAAACGTTTGTGCCCCACTCGTAATCTGTCCCTATGTATTTCATACCTTTGCAGTAGTTAAATACATAGGGTCTGGTTTATCAAGTGTCCGGCGGACATGATCCGCTGTAGTGTATCATGTCCGCCAGACATCGATAAATGCCGACAGCATACGCTGTCTGCATTTATCATTGCACAAGCAGTTCTGGTGAATTGCTTGTGCAATGCCGGCCCTGCAGGTTGGCCGCTAGCAGGGGGTGTCAATCAACCGGTCGTATGAGATCGGGTGGATTGATGTCCGCTGCCTCAGAGGAGGCATACGAGTTAAGGAGCAGCGGTTTTAAGACCATTCGGGCTGTGATAAATCGGCCCCATAGTATAAGAAAGCAATTTTTCATCTTGAATGGCTGCACATGCTGAAACTATTATATGAAACTGAAAAGGAATAGTGCTGTAAGTTAAAAATTGCCTATAAATTTTATATTGTTTCATATATTAGAATCTAAAACATAAGCGAGATGAGGAGCACTAAAAAGCTGGTGGCTACAAAAGCTTAAAGTAAGATATAAACGGATAAAAAAATTATTGTTTTTTTAATATAGAGAAAAATTAAAAAGAATGTTACATTCTGATAAAACAGTAACTAATCCAAATCGTTTACAACAGATACAGACTGGATGGACCGGAATGCATACAGAGTGGATAAAACAGTGATGCAATATAAATACCGAAATATAGAATATAAATGAATTGCGTGTTGAATTATAATAACAATAACATCAAAAGAATTATATATATATAAAGTCCTGATAATGCAAACAATATTTAAAGTCCTGAAAATACAAAAAAGGAGAGTGTCCAAATCCTTATAGTAACGATTTGGTGTATAATTCAAAAGTAGTGTATGTAAAAAAGTGTCCCAAAAAACTATGTGGATTAAGTGTCCAAAAGCAAAAATAAGGTGGATTGAGTGTCCGAAAAAATGATTAAAAAATACAAAGGAAAATGTGAAAAGTGAAAAATATGTCAAAAAATGTGGTGTACACCAAAAAATAATAATGTTAGCGTGACCTCATTCTGAGGCAAAAAATATCCAATATCCAAAAAATTTATCTAAAGGTGTGTCCAAAAATATGATACGTTAGCAGAAGTGTCAGACTTCCTTATTATAAGATAATCTTCAATGTGGGTAATACTATACGATATCCTATGTCCTATAAAAGATAAATAACATAGTGCAATATAGCTAACACAAATGTTAAAAAATAGGTAATGTGCTTACCAAAGTGGGAACTTGAGCCGTTAACCAGAAAAGTCTACGCGTTTCGGTCTTTAGCAAGACCTTTTTCAAGACTGGAAGTCTGACACCTCTGCTAACGTATCATATTTTTGGACACACCTTTGGATAACATTTTTGGATATTAGATATTTTTTGCCTTAGAATGTGGTCACGCTAACATTACTATTTTTTGGTGTACACCACATTTTTTTTATATATTTTTCACTTTTCACATTTTCCTTTGTATTTTTTAATCATTTTTTCGGACACTCAATCCACCTTATTTTTGCTTTTGGACACTTAATCCAAATATTTTTTGGGACACTTTTTTATATACACCAAATTGTTACTATCGGCTAGATTAGGAGTTTTGCGGTAAGCTGAAAAAGCAGCGTTAACAGGTCCTAACGCTGCTTTTTCACTACCGCTGCTATTACGAGTCTTGCAGGTTTATGGGCACCGAACACTTATTTGGCCTTACCACAAACCGACTTACGTAAACTTCGTAAACCCTTTTTTCTATGGGACTTCCATAGCGCTGGTATTACGAGTCTGTCCTGGGAGGCCAAAAAGTGAAAGGTACACCCTCTACCTCCAAGATTCCTAACGCATTCTAAAGTCAGTAGTTATGCCAATAGGATTGAGCTGGCATTCTATTGGCTGTTCCAATCAGCCCATAGAATGCGAGCTCAATCCTATTGGCTGATTGGATTAGCCAATAGGATTGAAGTTCAATCCTATTGGCTGATTGCATCAGCCAATAGGATTTTTCAACCTTAATTCCGATTGGCTGATAGAATTCTATCAGCCAATCAGAATCTAAGGGACGCCATCTTGGATGACGTCACTTAAAGTGATATTCATTCTGAAGAAGACGTTGTTTGAAGAGGATGCTCCGCGCCGGATGTCTTGAAGATGGAGCCGCTCCGCGTCGAAAGGATGAAGATAGAAGATGCCGTCTGGATGAAGACTTCTGCCCGTCTGGAGGACTACTTCTACCGGATTCCTTGAGGACATCTTGCCGCTTGGATGAAGACTTCTCCCGGTAAGTGAATCTTCGGGGTTAGTGTTAGGATTTTTTTAAGGGTGTATTGGGTAGGTTTATTTTTTAGGTTAGGGCTTTGGGCCTGCAATAGAGCTAAATGCCCTTTTAAGGGCAATGCCCATCCAAATGCCCTTTTCAGGGCAATGGGGAGCTTAGGTTTTTTTTAGTTAGGCTTTTATTTGGGGGGTTGGTTGTGTGGCTGGTGGGTTTTACTGTTGGGGGGTTGTTTGTATTTTTTTTACAGGTAAAAGAGCTGATTTCTTTGGGACAATGCCCCGTAAAAGGTCCTTTTAAGGGCTATTTATAGTTTAGGCTAGGGTTTTTATTTTTATTTTGGGGGGGCTTAGTAATTAGTTTAAAGATCTGTAATTTATTTTTTATTTTATTTTTTTGTAGGTAGGTTGCAGCGACATTGGGGGCGGGAGATTAGGGGTTAATAAATATAATGTAGGTGTCGGCGATGTTGGAGGCAGCAGATTAGGGGTTCATAAATATAATGTAGGTGGCGGCGCTGTCCGGAGCGACAGATTAGGGGTTAATAAGTATAATGTCGGTGTCTGCGATGTCGGGGGCGGCAGATTAGGGGTTAATAAGTGTAAGATTAGGGGTGTTTAGACTCGGGGGTTCATGTTAGGGTGTTAGGTGTAAACATAACTTTAGTTTCCCCATAGGAATCAATGGGGCTGCATTACTGAGATTTATGCTGCTTTTTTGCAGGTGTTAGACTTTTTCTCAGCCGGCTCTCCCCATTGATGTCTATTGGGAAATCATGCACGAGCACATATGACCAGCTCACCGCTGACTTAAACAGCGCTGGTATTGAAGTGCGGTATGGAACTCAATTTTGCTCTACGCTCACTTCTTGTCTTTTAACGCCGGGTTTGTAAAAACCTGTAATACCAGTGCTGCAGGTAAGTGAGCGATGAGAAAAAAACTGCTCGTTAGCACCGCACAGCTCATAACGCAAAACTCGTAATCTGTCCGTTTAAGGATTTGGACACTTCTTTTTTGTATTTTCAGGACTTTAAATATCGTTTGCATTATCAGGACTTTATATATATATAATTCTTTTGATGTTGTTGTTATTATAATTCAACACGCAATTCATTTATATTCTATATTTCTGTATTTATATTGCATCACTGTTTTATCCACTCTGTATAAATTCCGGTCCATCCAGTCTGTATCCATTGAGAACGATTTTAGATTAGTTACTGTTATCCATCCTGTATCCATTGTTAACAATTTTGGCTTAGTTACTGTTTTACCAGAATGTAATATTCTTTTTAATTTTCTCTATATTAAATAAACCTTCATTTTTATCCGTTTATATCCTACTTTAAGCTTTTGTAGCCACCAGCTATTTTAGCGCTCTTCATCTCGCTAATGTTTTAGGTTTATTTTAAGATCTGGTTGAGAGATCCATTAGGAGGAGCTTATGTAGTATATTTAGGCTCTGTAGAAATACCCTTTTCTTATACATTAGAATCTAGACTGTTATTCATTCTCTTTTAGTTTGAGCAGTTTGAAAGTGAAATCCAAGGTAATTATAAAATAGAATATTTGCATGTTTTGTTGACCATAGCATTGGTTTTGTGTTATAAACCTGACAGTTTTATTGTGTTAATATAATAATAACAACAACAATAATTATAATAATAATAATAATAAAAAATGGTACTATTAATAAATATAATAATAAATTATAATAATAATAATAAAAAAACTATATGGGCTCAATTTATTAAGCCCCTCTCCCCCCTTTGACTGCAGGTTCGCACAAGAGAACCTGCATTCAGGATTTATCAAGCAGCGGTCATTAGACCGCTGCTTCCCTGCCATGTTCTCCACCTCTTAGGTGGAGAATTTCAGTCTCCCCGGTCTCGTCCAACCAGGGAGATTGACATCTCCTGCCAGGGCATGATTGGCTGTGCACGTGCAGGGGGCAGGGTTGCACGCCAGTGCACAGGAGTGCTTGTGTTCAATGGTAAATGCAGGCAGTGGATTGCTGCCCGACAGAGGAGAAGCCGGGCAGACAGGGGCGAATATGTCCGCCCCTGTCTGCTACGGGAGGATAAATAGAGCCCTATAGGGCCGATTTCAGCCTATCAAAAGAGTTATGCAAAGTCCTTTACGTTGCTTTTTAAATTTAAAGCCATTATAATCTGTTTAAAAACTCAATTATTATGTTGTTTTTAAGTGACTTTGTATAGCATTAACTCTCCCAATACTTTGGGTACAATTCAAAAGAAATATTACAATTCACTAGATAACACTTTTCAAGCATGTTATTGGTGTATCCTTAAAGGGACATTCCGGTAAAAATTTGAATGCACATAGATTAATTATATCTTTGAATAGAAACATATTTGCAATATACATGTATTGGCAAAAATGCTTCTGGTAAAGGTTAACATTTTTCTCTGCACGTGCATGTGAAACATAGGTAGGTTTTCTCAGTGCACCAGCATTTTAAATACTGCAGCTGCCAGTGTGGCTTGCAGTGCCAGTGGGGCTTGTATCAAAGACAGCAATTAACAAATTGAGTCATTACTAGATGGTACAAGCACCTTAGGTTCTCTGAGCAAGTGCTGTGTTTAAAATGCTGGTGCATGGTGCATACTTAAATACACTTAAAACAGCTATAGCTTTTATTAGAATAGTTTTTGCTAATTAATGTATATTCAAAAAATGCTTCTATTCACAGCTGAAATGCATCCAGGTGGATTCCAATTGTGGCTGGAATATCCCTTTAACCTATTGAAACATATGTTGGCTTCTTCCAAATTGGACATCATGCTCGACAAGAATCTATGCAGGGCACAATAAAATTAGAAGACTATCAAGACATTCGGGAGCGAAAAGTACTTCTCTGTGTCATAAAGCTGTGTCTTAGTCACAGGTCATGGGTCCTCCAGCAGCATAATGACCCAAAACATATTTCAACAAGTACCCAAGAATGAATGAGAAGAAATGATTGGACCATTCTGAAATTGCCTTCTGTTAGTCCAGATCTGAATATCATTGAATATCTGTGGTAAGAGTTGAAACTCACAGTTCGGAAAAGGCACCCATCAAACCTGATCAAATTGGAGCAGTTTGTTTACAAGAAGAGAGGGCCAAAGTCTAAACCGTTGGCAACAAAAGTGAGTACACCCCTAAGTAGAAATGTCCAAATTGGGCCCAATTAGCCATTTTCATTCCCCGGTGTCATGTGACTCGTTAGCGTTACAAGGTCTCAGGTGTGAATGGGGAGCAGGTGTGTTAAATTTGGTGTTATCACTCTCACACTCTCTCATACTCGTCACTGTAAGTTCAACATAGCACCTCATGGCAAAGAACTCAGAAAAAGAAGAATTGTTGCTCTAAACAAAAATGGCCTAGACTATAAGAAGATTGCCAAGACCCCGAAACTGAGCTGCAGCACGGTGGGCAAGACCATACAGTGGTTTCACAAGACAGGTTCTACTCAGAACAGGCCTCACCATGGTCGACCAAAGAAGTTGAGTGCACGTGTTTAGTGTCATATCCAGAGGTTGTCTTTTGGAAATAGACGTATGAGTGCTGCCAGCATTGCTGCAGAGGTTGAAGGGGTAGGGGGTGAACCTCTCAGTGCTCAGACTATACGCCGCACACTACATCAAATTGGTCTGCATGGCTGTCATCCCAGAAGGAAGCTTCTTCTAAAGATGATGCAAAGCCCACAAACAGTTTGCTGAAAACAAGCAGACTAAGGACATGGATTACTGGAACCATGTCCTGTGGTCTGATGAGACCAAGATAAACTTAACGATATCTTAATGATTTGGAGTGGAGATGTCGTATGTCTAGAAAAATTTTTGGCGGATATGAACTGTAACAATTTAGGTTTAAAATTTACTAACATTACAAGTAAAGAAAAAATTGTGTTCCTTGATTTAGAGATTGAGATAGTGGAGAATTCATTAAATACGAAGACACATTTCAAAAAAGTAGATGCTAACAACCTGATACATTCAGATAGTTGCCATCTGAAAAGATGGAAGGAAAATGTCCCAAAAAGTCAATGCATCCGCTTACGTAGAAATTGTTCAAATAATGCAGATTACCTGGAACAAGCAGATTTTCTGGAAAGAAAATTCCTTGAGAAGGGATATAAAAAAGATTTAATTACTAAAGCCAAAAAAGATATCGAATCCATTGATAGGAAAGAATTTCTTAAATATAAGGATAAATCTAAGACAGTTGTTTCAGAGAGCAATTTCATCAATACACCATTAATCACAAATTATAATGAGGATTATAAGACTCTGAAAAAAATTATGAATAAACATTGGCACTTGGTGCAGAATGATCCGATTATTGGTAACAGGGTCCCTCCATACCCTAATATCATCTACAAAAAGGCCAGGAACCTTAAAACTATCCTAGCTCCAAGTGAGTTTAAAAATGAACAAAATAAGGAAAAACAAACTAGTCTGTCAGGAGAAAATTTAAATGGCTTCTTCCCCTGTATCAACTGTAAGTCATGCCAACACAGTCACAAAATTAAGGAATACAAATCGACACAAACAGGAAAAGTTTACAAAATAGATAGTACAATTAGGTGCCAAGACAAGGGAGTAATATACATGATTCAATGTACATGCAACAAACAATATATTGGTGAGACAACGAGAAGCCTTAGAGAAAGGATCCGTGAGCACCTTTGGATAATAGAAAAAGGGAAAAAAGATACATTTTTATATCAACACTTCAAAGATAAACACAATAATAATTTGGCAGATTTTAGATTTTGGGGTATCAAAAAAGTAACTAGGAATTGGAGAGGGGGTAATTTGGAAACAGAACTACTTAGAGTCGAATCTGAAACTATATACACTTTACAAACCTTACAACCCCAGGGACTTAATTCAGAATTAGAAATATCCATTTTTCTGTAACCTTCTATCATTTCCACTTTGGGGTGCACTGTATGGAACTAAACAACCCGCCATATTATTAGACTTCACATACATCATTACTTAGTCCATATAGATATATTTGTCTATTATAAAGAATTAGAGTTATAATGAAGTAGATATTATTAATGTCAATATATAACTAGCCTGAGAGATTTAGCAGGCACTACATCATTCAAATATACATAATACACATCAGTAAACATGTATTATTATAGAGATGTCCTATTCGAATTTAGACATGGTTGTTCAGTAGGTTTCAAATATTTATGTTTCACATCATTATATCACATCTTATTCACTACTTTAGTTTGGTTCTACTTATAACTGCTAGGGTTTTTATTTAATAAGAAAGTATCTGGTATCATCGCACCAAGTTAATATACGATAAGCACTTAAGGTATAGGTGGCACCACATCCTCATATTTCCTATACTTAGATCTACACTTTATTTTTACCATGTTTTAAAAAACGTTGACAATTAGTGAAATCTATTAGTGTTATTTCTCTCTTTATACAAAACAGCATATGTAAGTGTCTAGATTTAGATTTAGATTCTACTTATTACTCATAAGGTCCATATTCAATTAAGCAAGTATCAGAGTCAGCAGTATATTTGATATTAAAGTTGGCATTATCACACTAAGTTAATATACAAATTACTAATAAGGTATTGATGACAACTTACTCCTATATTTTCTCTTATATGTTCTTTATTAATAATATATTAGGTTTACTTTTCATTCTTATCAAGTTTTTAAAAAACGCTGACAATTAGTCAAATGTATTAGTGTTCTTTTCCTTTTTATATACATCAACATATGTGAGTGTACAGATTTAGGAATTTCCACCTTAAAGAAAAAAGAGGTGGTGTTTATTGGCTCCAATAAGATTGGTTATTTACTGGCCAATGAGATCTAAGGAACACCTTTAAAAGGTGTGTGTAATATACCTGGAGTATCTTGATAAAGCCCTCCTGGGGTGAAACGCGTAGAAATTTACTCCAGTGTTTTGTTTTTACTATTGGACACTAAGAGACTTATACAACACTAATAGCTGCGATCCAGCCCCCTCTTGTGGACGAACAAAGCTAACTGCCACTTGAGGACCAGGGATCTGATCAGCGCCAATATTAGTGGTCCTATTTTGCTGCTCATACTGCATGAAGTGCAGTTTTTAAGGAACACTTCCACCAAATCTAAGGGTCACAGGCACCTTGGGACGTTGTAACAGTGACCGGACGGTTACACCTATCATCAGAGATACCGTCACACATACTCAGTAAGAGGATCCATCCGGCCTATCAAAGAAAGGGTGTGTGGCCCAAACCGCCAATCATCACGAAAGCGGGCGGTTTGTTGTTTAGCCGCGAAATACCCCGTAAGACACAGACGCCGAAGTAAGCACTAGGAATCAATATATGGTCGAGCTGTCAGCTCCCGTAACTCCGAGTTCAGTAAGGTACCTTACTAGTTATAAAACTGTGACTTTCCCATCATACAGGAACTTTGTTGTATCAGACATCTGTTGATATATTCATTCTATTTGGAGCCAATATTTGTTTCTTGCCTATTACACTCAAGGGAGACGTCCCTAGTGTGAGTTTTATATATCAGTCAGCCACTTTTTTATACGAATGTTTAATGTCTAATATTAAATATATTTATGATTTTTAAACTATAGTCAGAGAGATTTATTTGCATATACCGGAACCTATATACTGCAACAGATTTTTGTTTCACTTAGCAGACCGCTATACACCGCATTTGTATTTTGATGTATTTTGATACATTTTTTTACACATTGTATTTTGATATATATTCTTACACATTGTATCCTTTACACACTGTATCCTTTTCCTGCATTTAATACTAGTTAAGGCTATTGTTAGATTCTAGTACACACTATAGCACGGTGTAGACCACAGAGTTTCATTATTTGCTTTTTAAGGTTTGACACCAAGTAGCAAGTGCACTTGTCATTTATAGGTAATTCACATACATGTGATTTTTGCCATACGAGTTTTTATTTACCACTGATATCTAATATATAGGTATTGAATCTATTTTTACCGTAGGTAGTGTAATCCTAGCTATTCTTTATTTAACTTTAATCAAACTACTAAGGAGGAGTAGTTTTCACCACTAGGCTTTTAGGATTACAGTTAGCGCCAACCCTTATTCTTTACCACTTACTGTTATCACTCTCACACTCTCTCATACTCGTCACTGTAAGTTCAACATAGCACCTCATGGCAAAGAACTCAGAAAAAGAAGAATTGTTGCTCTAAACAAAAATGGCCTAGACTATAAGAAGATTGCCAAGACCCCGAAACTGAGCTGCAGCACGGTGGGCAAGACCATACAGTGGTTTCACAAGACAGGTTCTACTCAGAACAGGCCTCACCATGGTCGACCAAAGAAGTTGAGTGCACGTGTTTAGTGTCATATCCAGAGGTTGTCTTTTGGAAATAGACGTATGAGTGCTGCCAGCATTGCTGCAGAGGTTGAAGGGGTAGGGGGTGAACCTCTCAGTGCTCAGACTATACGCCGCACACTACATCAAATTGGTCTGCATGGCTGTCATCCCAGAAGGAAGCTTCTTCTAAAGATGATGCAAAGCCCACAAACAGTTTGCTGAAAACAAGCAGACTAAGGACATGGATTACTGGAACCATGTCCTGTGGTCTGATGAGACCAAGATAAACTTATTTGGTTCAGATGGTGTCAAGCAGGTGTGGCGGCAACCAGGTGAGGAGTACAAAGACAAGTGTGTCTTGCCTACAGTCAAGCATGGTGGTGGGAGTGTCATGGTCTGGGCCTGCATGAGTGCTGCCGGCACTGGGAACCTACAGTTCATTGAGGGAACCATGAATGCCAACATGTACTGTGACATACTGAAGCAGAGCATGATCCCCTCCCTTCGGAGACTGGGCAGCAGGGCAGTATTCCAACATGATAATGACCCCAAACATCTGTGGAGCATCTGTGGAGCATCCTCAAATAGAAGGTGGGGGAGCGAAAGGTCTCTAACATCCACCAGCTCCGTGCAGGGCCGGATTTTCCATTAGGCACAGTAGGCATGTGCCTACAGGCGCCTTGCAGTGAGGGGCGCATGCCTGTCAGTAATAATTTTTTTTTATTATTATTTTTTTGTGAAGGCATTAATTTTAGTAAGAATTGTGCTGCCAGGTGCTTACAGAGTCGAGTGTTTCATTGGGAATATGTTACAGCAGTTGAGGGAGCCATGAAGGAGAGAGGGGCAAAGATTAAAACTAAACTCCTCCCATTTTCGCCAGGCATGTTTAGTTTAACTTTTATTTTATGTACTTCTGTGGCCTCACACAGTCAAGCTCCATGCTGATGTGTAGCAGACACTTTTTGTTGAGGACTGAAAGCTTCAGAACAACAGGTTAGGACTGTACAAGGCTTCTAATGCTGCCTAGAATGACAACATAACAAGCAGAGCACTTTAACCCCTTGGCTACCAGAGAGGGTTGCAGTGTATTCACTTGTTATGTGCTGTAGGGCATTTTGATAGCCAGGGGGTTAAATTCTGCTTCAGGATGAATGTTTTTGTTCTATAAAGGCCTTGGAGGTGTGGAGGTTATGTGGGACTAGCTGCTCTGCTCTTTATTACAAGCTGCCAATTGTGATTTACAGCCTTTAGGGCACTTTGACAACAAAGTTTGTAGACTGTAAGGCTGTAAAATGTGTATGTGTGTAAACCACTCAAATGGCATATTTGTTTGTATGTATGTATATGTATGTGTATATACATATATATACACACACATATATATATATATATATATATATATATATATATATATATATATATATATATATATATATATATATATATATATATAAATTCATTAAAATTATGGGGGGAGATAAAAAACTGAAATTAAAATCCTCCATGTCTCAAAATTAAATAAATGTAAATATTTGCATAGGAAATTAGTACATCTAGGCAAGTATCCCCGCTTGCTTTTCCCCAGAAATTCTTAATATACAATGTTTCCAATGCACAAGAGAATTGTGGGTAAGATATGCAAATTAGATATGCAAATTCTCAGTTTTTTTGCTTCAAAAATATTGTTTTGACACAGCGATCCTTTTAAACAGGATTATGACAGCAAACCAGAAATCACTCACTAGACAAGCCTGTTTCGTTCTTTTTGGAACTCATCAGTAGGAGATAGATTTCTGGTTGCTGCATTGGAAAAGCTATTTTCATGGTTAAACCAAAATTCATTAAAATTATGGGGGGAGATAAAAAACTGAAATTAAAATTCTCCATGTCTCAAAATTAAATCAATGTAAATATTTGCATAGGAAATTAGTACATCTAGGCAAGTATCCCCGCTTGCTTTTCCCCAGAAATTCTTAATATACAATGTTTCCAATGCACAAGAGAATTGTGGGTAAGATATGCAAATTAGATATGCAAATTCTCAGTTTTTTTGCTTCAAAAATACTGTTTTGACACAGCGATCCTTTTTTTTTTTTTAAGGATCGCTGTGTCAAAACAGTATTTTTGAAGCAAAAAAACTGGGGGGGCGGAGCTGGCCATCAAGAGGAGAAGACGTGCTGTGGCAGAGCTCCGGTCTAATATAACATAAAAAGTGCTATTTTGTCATTTTATACCCTTGCAAAGGAGTACAAAAACTTGTTGAACGACTTTTAACAAGTATCCCTACCATCCTGAGGCAACCTCTTAAGAACTTTGTACTTTTTTATCCCTCTCTGCCTCCATCCTAGCGAGGAACCTGACACAAGCAAGCCCAGACTGCAGCTTAAACGCCTGAGACGCTCCACATACAGGCACCGGAGGGTCGGGGCTCCGCTCCGGAGCCATAGCCGTTACTGGGCACGCTGACTGAGAGGCTTCTCAACCAAACGGGTGCACTTTCAGGGACTTAGCTGTTGACTGTCTCATCGCCTGGACCGGAGCGTCTTATACTTGGCATCCACCTAACTTCACTCTCGCTACACGGAGGTACCGGTTTGGGGGCTCCCCACCTGAGGCTGTCACAGCTGGCCAACCGCAAGCTATCATTCCCCTGGTACTTACAGACTGCCGACTTTGGCGCTCAGTCCTGCCATCTTGCCAGGGCATACCGCCAGAGAGCGCCGCAGAGGTATCCTTGGCGGGGTTCCGGACTTACCGACTATCCCGCAGAGAGACACAACCTGAGAAGAGCCGGACCTATCTCCACAAAGTTGCCGCAGCAGAGGACAGCCCAGCTGATGATTGGTGGAAACCGGTGTGTCCCAAGACTCCCGCCAGGCCCCTTGCTACTTTCTGTATTGGCGCGAGTTGCGGCCATCTTGGACGGCCTCCAGATCAGACACAGCCCGGACGGGACACACGTGGAGCACAACACAGTGCCGCAGCCATTGGCGAGTTCGTCCACATTCCTACCACGATCCGACAGACAATAGAGGAGGCTGGCTGGATCATATTGGGTGAGATTGCGGCTTTTTAGGCTGTTTTATGTTTGTTTTGCATACACTCAGAACCGGCTCCTTCTCACCGATACCACCTGTTACCAGTAGGCCACAATCACACCCTATTAAAACTGTACGGCCCAAAAAGGCTTGCCTGGCCTTTATATCACCAGGCCTTCACAGTGTCTAAGGTTCTAGGTACATTTTCCATCCTCCTCACAAGTTTAGCCCTACCCGGCACTACTATTATATGACTGTCACCTAGACTAAACCTAACAGGCAAGTGACGCTCTGTAGGAGCAGAATTTAGACACTCTGAACTGTTTTTTTGGTCACTGGAGGGTTTTGTTCCCCCTGACTCCACCTAAGATACTTGGGACTCTGAGGTCTGATAAGCCTCCCCACATATTTACAAACCCATACTCCTTCTTAAGGACCCTGCCCTGAAGGGCCACAGCCTGTCTGAGACCTTCTGAATATCTACAGGACTTGCACTTAGGGAATTGCCCACATATCCCTTAATTTGGTGTCTCTTTACTGAGGCGCCTGGGTTGTGCTCTGTGGGCACTTTAGAGCTCTGGTTTCTACAAAGTTTACTTTAGCAGCTGCCAGTTATTTTATGAAAAGCTGCTGCGTCAGCGTTATTGTCTTCGAGCATTAGGCACGAAGTGTACTGTTTTACCTGTTTACTATTTGTTGTTTCTCTAATAACCAATACTTTCTCTTAACAGCACTGACAGTTCCTGTAAGATTATACATAGACACTGTTTTGAAGTTTTGTGTGAGTGTTGTCTTCAAACTACTAGATTCAGTGTGCTGCTAGGAGGCCTATTATAACTGCATTGCCACTGTCTGCCTAACCACCTTTATTCCCTGACAGGCTTCCACCATTGCTGCCTTACCTATTACCCTTACCTAGTTATTGTTTCATTAAGGCAGTGACCCCTCAAGACTCACCCTTTCCGGCCTAGCTAGTCTAGGCTGGTCACTTCCCTTTCCCCTTTTCCCTTCCTTAGGGTCGTATCCCCTATCCCCGAGTCAAGGAGATAGCTCACCTAACAATTCTAAGTCTAACCATTTCTCCTTATTGTGATGTACCCTAAGGATATGTAGATTACTTTTCTATGCCAAAGCCCCAGTCAGCCAGATAACAGCTGATCTCTATAGTGTTGTCACATGCCCACAACCCTACCTGAGAACCCATGCAGGTCAGCAAAATGCCTCAAACATTCAAAAGAAAACAGAAACCCTTAAATACCCCCAAGCGTACAGTGGTGGATCATTTCAGCAACCCTCTCCCCAGATCTCAGGCTGCCTCAGATGAAGAACTTACAGATGCTAGTAGCTCAGCTGAGACCACCAGTGAATTGGCCTTGGCCCGGACTGTAGGGCGTTCACTGCGTGCTGACAAGGAGGTTAATAATAACCTTATGGACTCTATCACAGCGCTCCTGGCCTCGCATCATGACTCCCTAACTAAGAAATTTGAAAAGAGCCACGCGGACTTGAAACGTGACATAGCCTCCATAGGTGAGCGTACAGACATAATAGAGCGCAAACAGGAGGATTTGATGGTAGATCATTCGAACCTACTCGGGTACTCTCAATGCTTAGCTGAGCAAATATCGGACCTTGAAGTCAAATTGGCGGACTTGGAAGATCGTACCCGACGCAATAATATCCAGGTGAAAGGTATCCCCGAGACGGTCTCCCCACAGGACCTAGAGAAATTCCTCAGAGAGATGTTCGCTGAGATCTTAGGCCCAGAAGAAGGTCAGGAGAGGTTGATAGATCGGGCACACAGAGCGCTGAGGCCCAGATCTAGTGATGGCGATAAGCCTCGTGATGTTATAGCCCGCCTGCATTACTACACCTTCAGAGACAAACTCCTTCGAGCTCTTGCGGGGGGCAGATCCCTCCCGGGTCAATACTCAGAGATACAGATCTACCAAGATCTCTCACCACATACCCTTCAGTTACGGCGCCACTATCAACCCTACACCAAGCTGATGAGAGATAAAGCCATCAAATACCGTTGGGGGTTCCCCGTCAAGCTACATATCACCAAAGAAGGCCATCAATACACAGTCTCCTCTCCGCAACAAGCTAGAGAACTCATGCAAAAATGGGACCTCTTACCGCCGGACCCCCCTGATTCTCAGCAGCCTAAAGATCCAAACAGGGGATTGAGGGCTTCAGCCCCAGAGTGGCGACCTCTCCCTCAAAGAGTGGGAAACTCCCAGAAGAAACCTCCACAGTACGCAGAAAATCGCTCGCCCTCTGACAGTGCCTCCACTGGTCCAGGCGCAACATGACCCCACCTAGCTCAATATTACACACCAATCGCAGGGCTATGAGGCCCCCTGCTCTCCCTTAGGGTCCTAGATGTTCCATGAGGGATCTGCTGCCACTACGGTCCTCTTAAGGACCTAGCATGGATGTTCTCATTTCCTAATGTTTTATGGTTCTCCCTAAATCCTTCCCCTCTCCGTTTAGTATATGTTCTCTTCTCAGCATAGAGGGATATGCAAGGGTTGATGCGTTTTAGCATTGTTGTTATCGGTAATTATTGTTTGTTTATATTTCACAAAGTTGAGAAACCTGTCTGTAGAATTGATATACAACTTGGCTGTAACTACCCCTCCTTTGGTATCCAAGTCCCATCGTTTTTAAGTAATGTCTCATTGAAATGTTTTGCAATATATAACTTGAGTACAGTTTTCGTGTTATAAATGAATGTTACCAGTTAATCAGCTGGTGGATTAAGAATTGTACGATAAAAATGTTAACTAACATATTTACTAATATTGTTGTCTGCTCTACTTGATATCCATTAGTTTATGGCATCACTTAATTCTTCTTGATGTATTCAACCTTGCTGAAACGTGTTAATATTTGTCTGTGTTAAGCTGTGTATTTAACAAGCCTGGTCTACCGCACAACATATGAGTGACGATATGCAGGACACCGACTGGAGAACCCACCTCTTAGTGGGCACTTGACACATGACACAGAATGACTGACTGGGGCCAGGCTCCACATGCTGGCCTCCCCCCCTCCTTGACAGTTGTGACCTCTTACACTTTTCTGTAGGAGCACTCATAGCGATAGTGTATCTTACACATCGATAAATACCCTGACAGTTTTCATTCACCCTACATAATTACCTGAGAGCAGGCAGATTTACCCCTACCCTCTTTGCTTCACACCCCCCTTTTCGGCCCCCTAGACAAGCCCCTCACACCTACTCTGTTTTGTCCTACTAGTGATATTGAACCTTCACAACTTATGGCGCCCCTAACTGTAGCTACCCTCAATGCCCAGTGCTTAAACTCTCCCACTAAACATAGCCTCCTCTCCAATTACCTCAACTCCCACAAATTACATATTGTGTTCCTCCAGGAGACCCATTGGGACACCAAATCTAAGCCATTCCGCAACCCAATGCACTACCCTGTATGCGAAACAGCTTCCTTCTCAGAGAAAAAGAGAGGGGTAGCAATCCTGATTCACAGAGACATCTCCTATGCTATAGAATATGTAGACCGTGACCCCGAGGGTAGATATTTGATCCTAATTTGCACATTGAATGGAATCCTTTACACCCTAGCCTCCATATACACCCCAAACACCAAACAGATCCCATTCCTGAGACAGTTCCTGGTGAGGCTAGGGGAAGTTAAAAGGGGACACCTATTGATAGGGGGAGACCTCAATCTGGTTTGGGACCCTACTTTAGACAAAAAAACTCCAAAAGCTTGCCCCTCCGACCGAAACCTTAATACCCAGTCCAATGCGCTACGTAAACTTATGTACCAGCATGGCCTCTATGACATCTGGCGCTGTCTTGCACCGTCTGAAAGAGATTACACCCATTTCTCCAAACCCCATTACTCCTACTCCAGGATTGACTATCTCCTGTGTGACTCTTGGACGTTAGATCAATTCTGCGCCCCACGAATAAGACCATGCCCCTGGTCGGATCATGACCTTGTCAGCGTTGGGTGCACCAACCTGCACCCTCCAGATAGTAGGCCCTCCTGGAAGCTACCTGATCATTTCCTGACTGAGGGGGAAATCCCACAACTAGTGGAGACAATCTCGGATTTTCTGAGACACAACGATACGGGTGACACGAGCCAGGGAATCTTGTGGGCTACACTCAAAGCCTATCTCAGGGGTCATTTTATTAAAAGAAGTGCATTGCTAAAAGCTAAAAATAAAGTTTCCCTCGCTAAGCTGTATGCGGAACTGAGACAGTCTGAATTGGCTAACAAAAATACCCCCACTCCCACTTTGGGCGACCGAGTCGGTGCCATCAGAGATGAAATTGCCAAGAGGGAGCAACTACGAGTTCAGGCAAACCTGCTTCGACTCCGACAGGTCTATTATTACAAAGGGAACAAGGCTGATAGGTTGCTGGCTCGTAAACTCAGAGATCGAGCGGTTCAAGCCAGAATCCCAGCAATCACTACGAAGACTGGTGTAGTCCGCTCACCAAAGAGTATAGGGAAGGCGTTTGCCGACTACTATACTGCCCTATATAATCTAAACAACGACTCCTCCGGAGCCGAGGCCCGCAGAACAGCTGCCCAGCAGTTTCTGGCAAGGTTGGACCTCCCTTCTCTAGGAGCTGACTCAGCGGAGGATTTAACTGCCCCATTCACTCTGGAAGAAATCAAAACAGCCATATTGACCTTGAAGCCGCACAAGGCTCCAGGTCCGGATGGATTCACGAGCCTCTTCTACCGTACCTTTGCCCATCTATTGTCACCTATCCTGCTCCGTCTTTTCGGTGAGGTGCGGAGGGAGGGAACTTTTCTCCCCGAATTCTTGGAAGCCACTATCTTGACTATACCCAAGGAGGGGAAGGACCTGGCGCTCTGTGAGAGCTATCGGCCCATCTCCCTTATTAACGTGGACGTGAAAGTCTATGCCAAGGTCCTCGCGACTAGGCTTGGAAAGCACCTGCCCTCACTGGTCCATTTGGACCAAGTGGGATTTGTGCAAGGGAGGCAAGGTACAGATAACACCCGTAGACTACTGAACATATTTATGGAAACAGCTGATATGGGGCTACCTCTCCTCACCCTGTCTATGGACGCGGAGAAAGCATTTGACAGGGTGGGGTGGGATTATATGTTTTGCACTTTAGAACGCTTTGGGATCCCTGAGACGTTTCGTACAGCTATTGCCGCCCTATACGCTTCCCCGACGGCTGTAATTAAAGGTATGGGTTTCTGTTCTCCTAAAATTGAGATCAGAAATGGAACCAGGCAGGGGTGTCCCCTGTCTCCGCTCCTTTTCGCGTTGGTTATGGAGCCTCTCGCGGAGGCCATTAGAGGAAGCCCTGAGGTTCAGGGCCTTCAGATACACGACACACTCCATAAATTGGCGCTCTTTGCCGACGACCTCACTCTCTTCCTCACCAACCCGGTGGAGTCACTTCCCTACCTTTTTGAGATTATTGACGCTTTTAGTAACATTTCGAACTATAAGGTCAATGTGACCAAAACAGAGGCCTACATGATTCACATTGAGCAATCAGAACAGAGACGCCTTAAGCGACTCTACTCGTTCAGGTGGTCAACAGATGGGATCAAACATCTTGGTGTCTTCCTGTCACATGACAAAAATAGGGTGTTGCAGGCGAACTACTCTGTTCTCCTGCGGGAAACTGAGGTGAGACTGAAATCTAAAAAATATGAGGAAATCTCCTGGATGGGCAGAATTGCCGCTCTGAAGATGATGATCCTCCCTAAACTAACCTACCTTATGCGGTGCGTCCCCATCTCAGTCCCGGAAAAGATTTTACGTGGTTTCCAAACCTCGTTCAATGCCTATGTTTGGGACAATAAGCGACAGAGGGTGGCCGCGGCCACGCTTCAGGTTCCTGTAGACAGAGGTGGGTTGGGGCTACCCAATGTTAAATTATATCATGAAGCGGCAATGATCTCACACGTCTCGGCGTGGGGACCTGCCCTGCCCCCTACCAGATGGAGGGAGCTGGAACAAGCTTCACTCCCCGCTCATGTCGACCTCTCAGACCTACTGTGGGTTCCACCTCACTTGGCCGCGCAGATACCGATCTCCAACCATCTCATCAAAGACTGTCAAGTGGTTTGGTTCCGCCTCAGACACCACCAGTTGATAGCCCCGCACCCTTCACCCATACATCCTGTCGTGTCACTCCTACAGGGGCTCCCAAACATTCGGCTTGCCCCCTGGAAGGCCCTGGAAATCACCTCTCTGAGTGATTTCTACCTGAATGAGAATCTCCTCTTGCCTCAAGACATGATCACTAAATTTGACATTCCTGGCACCCTAAAATTTGACTTTATGAGGCTAAGATCTTTGATGAAGTCATGGGGATTCCTGGTTGAAAAAATCAGGACTCCAACTTTCTGGGAGATGAGATGGAAGGCAAACCTTCAACTGTGCAAGCCTCTCACGGCCCACTACCGATCCCTTTTGGGACCTCCCACCCTGATGAAAACTAGGCATATGACCTCCTGGGAAGCAGAATTGAGACTCGCCTTTACGGAGCTCGACTGGACTAAAGCGATACAGCTGACTAAATCCGCACTTCATTGTGCTACAATGTATGAACTCTACTTCAAGATCATAACCAGATGGCACTTGGTGCCGTCCAAACTGCGGACTCTGTACCCTGAGCATTCTCCACTATGTTGGAGGGACTGTGGAGAGATAGGCACCCCGCTCCATGTGTGGTGGTCATGTAGCAAGCTCCGACCACTTTGGTCGAAAACATGTGAGGTCTGCAAGGCCTTGGAACTCCCGACCCCAGACACTCCGGGCCTAGCTCTCTTACATCTGGGAGTTAAAAAGCTGCCAAAGCACAAAAGATATTTGCTAATCTATATATTGACATCAGTCAAGATGTTAATCGCCAGGAATTGGAAGAAACAACTGCCTCCAAAATGGCAGGCAGTTGTTGACTACCTGCAATATGTAAAGACAATGGAAGACTATGTCTTCCGTACCAGGAAACAGTCAGATGTCTTTTCCCTAGTCTGGGTTCCATGGGAGACCTATCTAAAGCCAACAACATGATGTCCCCCTTCTCTTCAACTCTAGCGACCCTCCTGTGCCTATCTTATTTGCCTTCCTAGAGGAGGTGCCCCACTGTGTCAGGCCTGTGGTACCCCTCACTGCTCTCCCCCCCCCCCTCCTTCCTCTTCTGATGCCCCTACTCCCCCCTCAACACCCTCCTCCCCCCCTCCTAAGAGAGATGGGTGTCTACCCCTATCTGTTTTGCTCTCAAACACACACACTATGTAAGCTCTCCATTTTACCCCCCCTTAACTGCCAGGTTCAATATGTATGGCGTAAATAGCCATATGATATCCAAAATATTAAAAAGGAAGCTAAATCTTCCCTATGACAAACCAGTACATAACACTTGTAACGTCCAAATACATAACAGACGTATGACTATCCTTTGGGCTAGACCATTGAGCTGAGTAAAACGATTTTCTTAGAATGCCATTTTTCTTTTGAACGTTCGAATGTAATCTGTTGCCTAATATGCCGAGTGTAACTGTTTTGTTTTGTGGTTTTGTACCAATTTTATTAATAAAAACTTATTTAATAAAAAAAAAAAAAAAAACTGAGAATTTGCATGATTTAATTTTGAGACATGGAGGATTTTAATTTCAGTTTTTTTATCTCCCCCCATAATTTTAATGAATTTTGGTTTAACCATGAAAATAGCTTTTCCAATGCAGCAACCAGAAATCTATCTCCTACTGATGAGTTCCAAAAAGAACGAAAAAGGCTTGTCTAGTGAGTGATTTCTGGTTTGCTGTCATAATCCTGTTTAAAAGGATCGCTGTGCCAAAACAGTATTTTTGAAGCAAAAAAACTGAGAATTTGCATATCTTACCCACAATTCTCTTGTGCATTGGAAACATTGTATATTAAGAATTTCTTGGGAAAAGCAAGCGGGGATACTTGCCTAGATGTACTAATTTCCTATGCAAATATTTACATTAATTATATATATATATATATATATATATATATATATATATATATATATATATACACACATACATACATACACACACATCACATTAAAAATTGTTAATCTGTTCTTTTATCAAGTAAGTGTAGTTTTTTTGTATTGTGGTAAATTTAATGTCTAATTATAAACACATTTGTTGACCCCTGGATTATATTCCATGTTTTCCTTTGAGAGCAACATCATATTATATTTATATTTCAGAACAAAATAAATGTAACATCTGTTTGTATTTGTACCAAAAATATCAGAGTTCACAAGATTTTTTTCATGTAGTGGAAAAAATACTTACATTTTATATTTTCTTCCACTGGCTGCACAGGTTGTTGATGAGCTTGCATGCTGCTAGTTTTAATATTGCTATTGTTTACACAAAACTGTGTTTAACTCCAACAAAATGTTAAGAACTTAGTCAAAGTCATCTCCAGAAAAGCAATACACTGATGGCTTGTCAATAAACATGTCTTATGAGCCCATCTGGGTCTGCACAGATGTGTATTGCTGTCTCAGAACTGACATTGACTATGTGTTTAACTCTTTTGCAAGAGGCTAACACACTTCTGTGCAAGCAATAGTGCAATAATAAAATGCCCTAGCAAACTGTCACATTTTATGTCCCTTTAAATAGGGTTTTCTTTAGAATATTTTGCATTAAAAGTTTAACATGATTTGTTTATGTTATACATAATGGAAATTGTATGGCTATTTGAGTCAAGTGAATATTAGTTTCCATTACAACAAATATTGCAATTGGTGTGTGTATTTGTGTATCTCCATAAAAGGGAAAATGTAATTTTACATCTGATATTTATTTTTAGTTGTCCTAAATAATAAAAAAAAAGTCCTCATTTTTTTCCACTTTTTTTTTGGGGGGGGGGGCGCTTCAGGTTTTTGTGCCTACAGGCACCTGAGATGTAAATCCGGCCCTGGCTCCGTGATGTCATCATGGAGGAGTGGAAGGGGACTCCTGTGGCAACCTGTGAAGCTCTGGATAACTTTATGCCCAAGGGGGTTAAGGCAGTGCTGGAAAATAATGGTGGCCACAAAAAAATATTGACACTTTGGGCCCAATTTGGACATTTCCACTTAGGGGTGTACTCACTTTTGTTGCCAACGGATTAGACATTAATGGCTGTGTGTTGAGTTATTTTGAGGGGACAGTAAATGTACACTGTTATACAGGTTGTACACTCACTACTTTACATTGTTGCAAATTGTCATTTCTTCAGTGTTGTCACATGAAAAGATATAATAAAATATTTACAAACATGTGAGGGGTAATATATATATATATATATATATATATATATATCTTCTCTCATATTTCTCTCTTTCTCTCTCTGAGAACAACTTTCAACATAGGTTAATTTCTGCTACTGCTTCTTGCTCACATAACTTTTACAGAGAATACTGCAGTTTCAACAGACAAAAGCAGCTATTTCAAGTGACAAAAACAGCTTTTTATAATATACTTCAGCAGGAAAAGTGGATCATTGGTAACACATTTAAGGGGATAAAATGTACAGTACAACTTTAGTAAAGGGTGGTTGTGTGCATGAAATTACCTGTTTTCTCCTTTTATAGCAATATATGATAATACACAAGTCTGGCATACTTTTACACACATTTCAATAAATATATACATACAAATACATACACATATATAAAAACACACATGTGTATGTATATATATATATATATATATATATATATATACACACACACACACAAATACACATACATAATTTTTGTTTACCATATACAGTACTTTGGAATAGCAAATAGCATTGTAACTCACTGCGTGTACTACATAAATATTATTTATCTATTGTACCAGACAGTCTGGTTATACAGTAGATGAATCATGTGTGTGTAATTGTTATTCACTTTGTTATCGATGAGTATAAGTACATTCCAGTATTAAGAGGTTTGGCCGGATGCCTATAAAATAAAATCTCTATTTCCAGTTGTGATTATCATTGACAATTGTAATGCTAATAGCCCAAATGGATGTTCACAGTAAAATATTGTCATTCCTGTTTGATTTGGTTTTGAAAATAAGTGAACCTTCCTCTAAGCCTTAGATTGTTTCTAGAAAAAAGATAATTGACGGACAGATTTCATGATTTCTCCATGAAAAGGGAAAGCCACTTAAATTGCAATTGCATGGGAGTCTTGCTTGTATGCTACAGCAAAATTCAAAATTCACACTTTTAATGTCCTAAAGTTATGAGGGTCAACTTCTTTACACAAATGGGAAACATATTCATAATTTTGAAGCCTTAACATATCTTTTGTGATTCAGATAGAGCATACAGTACAATTTTAAACAAGTTTCCAAATTAGTTATATTATTTAATTTGCTTTGTATCCTTTGTTGAAAATCATATCTAGGTAGGCTCAAAAGCAGCAACGCAATACAAAGAACTAGCTGCTGATTGTCATTGGCTCACCCATTGTGTTCATCTCACTCCCAATAGTGCATTGCTGCTCCTTCAACAAAGGATTCCAAGAGAATAGAACAAATTTGATAGTAGAAGTAAATTGGAAAGTTGTTTAAAATTGTATGATCTATCTGAATCATGAAAGAAAAAAAAAATAGATTTTATGTCCCTTAGCCCTTTCAGTGCTAACAACGGCTCTGAGCCGTCACAGAGTTTCCCACTGGGGGCCGTCGCTAGCACTCTCCCATCTTGAGAGAGATCTGGAGGCTCCCATCCGCTCCTACACCGGCGATCGGGCCTGCATAGTGAAAGGCATCGCCGGGGCTTCATATTAAGCGCGGTGACATCACGTGCAATGACATGATGACATCACTGCGCAACTTTATTTAAAATTCACAATGTTAAATATAGGAGCATGGGTCATGCTGCTTAGAAGCCTGTATATCAGGCATCTAAGCAGCTACAGACCCCCAAGACCCACTGTTGGAAAGGTAATCGCCTAACCTTTGCAGCAGTATAAGTCTTGGGGATCTGAAAGAAAAAAAAAAGTTAAAACATTTTTTTTCAAAACCCCCCCAACTTATAACAGCTTAGCACCCAGCTAGGAAAGTGCTTAGCACTCAACGGGGGGGGGGGGGTAAAAAGCTGCATATAATAATGTATGCTTAAAAGGATATGGAACCCATTTTTTTTTCTTTCATGATTTAGATAGAGCATGCAATTTTAAAAAACTTTCTAATTTACTCATTTTATCATTTTTTATTTGTTCTCTTGGTATCTTTATTTGAAAAAACAAAGAAATGTAAGCTTAAAGGGCCAGTAAACCTAAAAAATAGTGCATAGTGCAGAATTATATAACATTATATTAGCGTTAGCTTTATACAACCTAATATTCCCTGTGAATTTTTATAAAAAAAGACTGTTTTTCAGACCCGTTCTCTGTGCTCTTCTGAGTGGGTCTGTTTTTATCACAGAGCGCATCTGGCCAGCTGTCTAGTCACAGCCCGGCCCGTCCGCGCCATTACACTCAGTGCAGCTCGCTCCCGCTGTCTGACACGATGGGGGGTAGTTATCAAGCCGTCTACTTTTCTGCCTTCGCTGGCCCAATACGCCTGCCTAAGCTCGCCTACCTTCGCCGCCGCGGACCTTGAATTTGTTCGCCTAAGTTATCAAATAAAGCTGTCAAAAAGCCGCGGGGCGATGAGCAGCGGACTGTGAGAGTTATCACTCATCCGATCTCGCTGCTCTTCGGCTGTTTGACAGCTTTCTTGCTAGCCTGTCACTAAGCACTCACACTAAACTACACTGTTCTACCCCCTATACCGGCGCCCCTGGAGCCCCCCGCAACTAAATAAAGTTACTAACCCCTAAACCGCCGCTCCTAGACCCCGCCGCAAGTCTTATAAATGTATTAACCCCTAAACCGCCGCTCCTAGACCCTGCCGCAACTCTGATAAATGTATTAACCCCTAAACCGCCGCTCCTAGACCCTGCCGCAACTCTGATAAACGTATTAACCCCTAAACCGCCGCTCCCGGACACCGCTGCCACCTACAGTATACCTAGTAACCCCTATCCTGCCCCCCCCTATACCGTCGCCCTCTATAATAAAATTATTAACCCCTATCCTGCTGATCCCGCACCTCGCCGCAACTAAATAAATAGTTTAACCCCTAAACCGCCGCTCCCTGAACCCGCCGCAACCTATATTAAACCTATTAACCCCTATCCTGCCCCCCCTACACCGTCGTCACCTATAATAAATTTATTAACCCCTATCCTGCCCCCCACTACACCGCCGCCACTGTAATAAAATTATTAACCCCTAAACCTAAGTCTAACCCTAACGCCCCCCTAACTTAAATATTAATTAAATAAATCTAAATAATATTTCTATTATTAACTAAGTTAATCCTATTTAAAACTAAATACTTACCTTTAAAATAAACCCTAATATAGCTACAATATAAATAATAATTATATTGTAGCTATCTTAGGATTTATTTTTATTTTACAGGTAACTTTGTATTTATTTTAGCTAGTTAGAATAGTTATTAAATAGTTATTAACTATTTAATAACTACCTAGCTAAAAGAAATACAAAATTACCTGTAAAATAAATCTTAACCTAAGTTACAATTAAACCTAACACTACACTATCATTAAATAAATTAAATAAATTACCTACAAATAACTACAATTAAATACAATTACATAAACTAACTAAAGTACAAAAAATAAAAAAAGCTAAGTTACAAAAAATAAAAAAAATAGGTTACAAACATTTTAAAAATATTACAACAATTTTAAGCTACTTACACCTAATCTAAGCCCCCTAATAAAATAACAAACCCCCCCAAAATAAAAAAATGCCCTACCCTATTCTAAATTAAATAAAGTTCAAAGCTCTTTTACCTTACCAGCCTTTAAAAGGGCCATTTGTGGGGGCATGCCCCAAAAAGTTCAGCTCTTTTGCCTGTAAAAGAAAAATACAACCCCCCCCAACATTAAAACCCACCACCCACATACCCCTAATCTAACCCAAACCCCCCTTACAAAAACCTAACACTAATCCCATGAAGATCATCCTACCTTGAGTCGTCTTCACTCAGCCGAGCAGAGATGGAACCGAAGTGGACATCCGGAGCGGAAGAAGTTAATCCTCCAAGCGGCGCTGAAGAAATCTTCCATCCGATGAAGTCATCATCCAGGCGGCGCTGAAGAAGTCTTCGATCCGGGTGATGTCATCTTCCAAGAGGCGCTGAAGAGGTCTTCTATCCGGGCGATGTCATCTTCCAAGCCGGGTCTTGAATCTTCCTCCCGCCGACGCGGAACATCCTTCTTCACAGACGGACTACGACGAATGAAGGCTCCTTTAAGGGACGTCATCCAAGATGGCGTCCCCTCAATTCCGATTGGCTGATAGGATTCTATCAGCCAATCGGAATTAAGGTAGGAAAAATCTGATTGGCTGATGGAATCAGCCAATCAGATTGAGCTCGCATTCTATTGGCTGTTCCGATCAGCCAATAGAATGCGAGCTCAATCTGATTGGCTGATTCCATCAGCCAATCGGATTGAACTTGAATCTGATTGGCTGATTCCATCAGCCAATCAGATTTTTCCTACCTTAATTCCGATTGGCTGATAGAATCCTATCAGCCAATCGGAATTGAGGGGACGCCATCTTGGATGACGTCCCTTAAAGGAGCCTTCATTCGTCGTAGTCCGTCGGTGAAGAAGGATGTTCCGCGTCAGCGGGAGGAAGATTCAAGACCCGGCTTGGAAGATGACATCACCCGGATAGAAGACCTCTTCAGCGCCTCTTGGAAGATGACATCGCCCGGATCGAAGACTTCTTCAGCGCCGCCTGGATGATGACTTCATCGGATGGAAGATTTCTTCAGCGCCGCTTGGAGGATTAACTTCTTCCGCTCCGGATGTCAACTTCGGTTCCATCGCTGCTCGGCTGAGTGAAGACGACTCAAGGTAGGATGATCTTCAGGGGATTAGTGTTAGGTTTTTGTAAGGGGGGTTTGGGTTAGATTAGGGGTATGTGGGTGGTGGGTTTTAATGTTGGGGGGGTTGTATTTTTCTTTTACAGGCAAAAGAGCTGAACTTTTTGGGGCATGCCCCCACAAATGGCCCTTTTAAGGGCTGGTAAGGTAAAAGAGCTTTGAACTTTATTTAATTTAGAATAGGGTAGGGCATTTTTTTTATTTTGGGGGGTTTGTTATTTTATTAGGGGGCTTAGATTAGGTGTAAGTAGCTTAAAATTGCTGTAATATTTTTAAAATGTTTGTAACTTATTTTTTTATTTTTTGTAACTTAGCTTTTTTTATTTTTTGTACTTTAGTTAGTTTATGTAATTGTATTTAATTGTAGTTATTTGTAGGTAGTTTATTTAATTAATTTAATGATAGTGTAGTATTAGGTTTAATTGTAACTTAGGTTAGGATTTATTTTACAGGTAATTTTGTATTTCTTTTAGCTAGGTAGTTATTAAATAGTTAATAACTATTTAATAACTATTCTAACTAGCTAAAATAAATACAAAGTTACCTGTAAAATAAATATAAATCCTAAGATAGCTACAATATAATTATTATTTATATTGTAGCTATATTAGGGTTTATTTTACAGGTAAGTATTTAGTTTTAAATAGGAATAATTTATTAAAGTATAGTGTAGTGTTAGGTGTAATTGTAACTTAGGTTAGGATTTATTTTACAGGTAAATTTCAGTTTATTTTAGCTAGGTAGCTATTAAATAGTTAATAACTATTTAATAGCTATTGTACCTAGTTAAAATAAATTGAAAGTTGCCTGTAAAATAAAAATAAATCCTAAGATAGCTACAATATAATTATTATTTATATTGTAGCTATATTCGGGTTTATTTTAAAGGTAATTATTTAGTTTTAAATAGGATTAATTAAAATAAATTGAAAGTTGCCTGTAAAATAAAAATAAATCCTAAGATAGCTACAATATAATTATTATTTATATTGTAGCTATATTCGGGTTTATTTTAAAGGTAAGTATTTAGTTTTAAATAGGATTAATTTAGTTAATAATAGAAATATTATTTAGATTTATTTAATTAATATTTAAGTTAGGGGGGCGTTAGGGTTAGTGTTAGACTTAGGTTTATGGGTTAATAATTTTATTACAGTGGCGGCGGTGTAGTGGGGGGCAGGATAGGGGTTAATAAATTTATTATAGGTGGCGACGGTGTAGGGGGGGCAGATTAGGGGTTAATAAGTTTAATATAGGTTGCGGCGGGTTCAGGGAGCAGCGGTTTAGGGGTTAATACATTTATTATAGTTGCGGTGGGCTCCGGGAGCGGCGGTTTAGGGGTTAATATGTATAGAGTAGCTTGCGGTGGGCTCCGGGAGCGGCGGTTTAGGGGGTAATAACTTTATTTAGTTGCGGCGGTGTTGGGGGGACAGATTAGGGGTGTTTAGACTCGGGGTACATGTTAGGGTGTTAGGTGCAGACAGCTCCCATAGAAATCAATGGGATGTCTGTCAGCAGCGAACTTGTACTTTCGCTATGGTCAGACTCCCATTGATTCCTATGGGATCCGCCGCCTCCAGGGGTGGTTTGAAAACCAGGTACGCTGGGCCGTAAAAGTGCCGAGCGTACCTGCTAGTCATTTGATAACTAGCAAAAGTAGTGAGATTGTGCCGCACTTGTGTGCGGAACATCTGGAGTGACGTAAGAATCGATCTGTGTCGGACTGTGTCCAGCGGATCGAAGTTTACGTCACAAAATTCTACTTTTGCCGGTCTCGAGCCTTTGATAACTAAGGCAAATCGGCCTCGCCACAAATACGCTGCGGAATTCCAGCGTATTTGAGGTTGACGGCTTGATAACCACCCCCCTATGTCTATGTGCAGAATTATATAACATTATTTTTTAGGTTTATTGGCCCTTTAATAGCCGGCCCATTTTTGGTTCAGAACCCTGGTTAGCGCTTGCTGATTGGTGGCTGCCTTAAGCTATTGCTATGCTCCTCTTTTTATATTATTCCTTAATCACATTCATTTTATTTTATGCAATTCAGAAGTTATGCTGCAAACTTTTTTAAAGGCAACTCAAGGTTGGGGTTGGTCACCCTTTGTTGGAACTTTTAGAAAAGCAGAATCCAAAAAGCCGGTCCTTGTCATCAATCTTCAGAAAACTTGTGTCATGTGATGAGGATGTAGTCTTTGAAGGATTATCTGGAACGTGGGTATTGATGATAAATTCAGAACATATTAAAACTTTACTTGTCAATAGCACTAACAGGATGTTAAACACTTTGAGATGGTAATATAAAATGATAAATTGTATATATATATAAAAATAAACTCTGCAATATACTTTCATTATTTATTTTGTCCCCTTTTCCTGTAATTCCATTCTGAAATTGTGAGCTTTTCAGTTCCTGTTAGAAATGGAAGTGCAGAACACTGTTATATTCCACACAGCCATTGGCTGCACACTCTAGTGACCTATTTATAACTGTCTCTAATTGGCCACAGCAGAGAAGGTAACCTAAGTTACAACATGTCAGCTCTCATTGTTTTATAGACACTAAAACTTTACACTTACTTTGTCAAAATTTAAACAGCTAATGATAGTTTCAAAAATACATCCACATTACTCTCAGACTAATCTTTTCTCTGAATGCATCATTCTATCTAGAATTTATTTGGTGTTTAATAATGTGCCTTTAAGACTATTCATTCTGTGACACATTCTAGATTAAGAGAAGTGCAAACTATCGGCTAGATTACGAGTTTTTGTCAGTACGGCTGTGCGGTGCTAACAAGCCTTTTTTTCTTACCGCTCACTTAAGCCAACACTGGTATTACAAGTTTTCTTCAAGCCGGCGTTAGCCTCAGAAAAGTGAGCGTTGAGCAAAATTTAGCTCCACATCTCACTGTAATACCAGCGCTGCTTACGGTAGCGGTAAGCTGGCAAAACGTGCTTGTGCACGATTTCCCCATAGGAAACAATGGGGCTGAGCTGGCTGACAAAAAACCTAACACCTGCAAAAAAGCAGCGTTCAGCTCCTAACGCAGCCCCATTGTTTCCTATTGGGAAATTAATTTTATGTCTGCACCTAACACCCTAACATGAATCCCGAGTCTAAACACCCCTAATATTACACTTATTAACCCCTAATCTGCCGCCCCGACATCGTCGCCATCTACATTATACTTATGAACCCCTAATCTACTACCCCCAACATCGCCAAACCCTACATTATATTTATTAACCCCTAATCTGCCCCCCAATGTCGCCGCAACAATATTAAATTTATTAACCCCTAATCTGCCGCCGCCAACGTCGCCGCCACTATAATAAATTTATTAACCCCTAAACCTAAGTCTAACCCTAACCCTAACACCCCCCTAACTTAAATATAATTTAAATACATCTAAATAAATTTACTACAATTAAATAAATTATTCCTATTTAAAACTAAATACTTATCGATAAAATAAACCCTAAGATAGCTACAATATAACTAATAGTTACATTGTAGCTAGCTTAGGATTTATATTTATTTTACAGGCAACTTTGTATTTATTTTAACTAGGTAGAATAGTTATTAAATAGTTATTAACTATTTAATAACTTCTTAGTTAAAATAAGTACAAATTTACCTGTAAAATAAATCCTAACCTAAATTACAATTACACCTAACACTACACTATCATTAAATTAATTACATAAATTACCTACAATTAATTACAATTAAATTAAATAAACTAAAGTACAAAAAACCCCCACTAAATTACAGAAAATAAAAAAAGAATTACAATTTTTTAAACTAATTACACCTAATCTAATCCCCCTAATAAAATAAAAAAGCCCCCCAAAATAATAAAATTCCCTACCCTATACTAAATTACAAATAGCCCTTAAAAGGGCCTTTTGCGGGGCATTGCCCAAAAGTAATCAGCTCTTTTACCTGTAAAAAAAAATACAATACCCCCCAACATTAAAACCCACCACCCACACACCCAACCCTACTCTAAAACCCACCCAATCCCCCCTTAAAAAAACCTAACACTAACCCCTTGAAGATCACCCTACCTTGAGCCGTCTTCACCCAGCCGGGCACAAGTGGACGTCCAGAGGGGCAGAAGTCTTCATCCGATCTGGCCAGAAGAGGACATCCAGACCAGCAGAAGGCTTCATCCAGGCGGAATCTTCTATCTTCTTCCATCCGGAGCGGAGCAGGTCCATCTTGAAGACATCCGACGCGGAGCATCCTCTTCCATCCGACGGTGACTGAAGAATGAAGGTTCCTTTAAGTAATTCATCCAAGATGGTGTCCCTTCAATTCCGATTGGCTGATAGAATCCTATCAGCCAATCGGAATTAAGGTAGGAAAAATCCTATTGGCTGATGCAATCAGCCAATAGGATTGATCTCGCATTCTATTGGCTGTTCCAATCAGCTAATAGAATGCGAGCTCAATCCTATTGGCTGATTGGATCAGCCAATAGGATTGAACTTCAATCCTATTGGCTGATTGCATCAGCCAATAGGATCTTTCCTACCTTAATTCCGATTGGCTGATAGGATTCTATCAGCCAATAGAAATTGAAGGGACGCCATCTTGGATGACGTCACTTAAAGGAACCTTCATTCTTCAGTCGCCGTCGGATGGAAGAGGATGCTCCGCGTCGGATGTCTTCAAGATGGACCCGCTCCGCTCAGGATGGAAGAAGATAGAAGATGCCGCCTGGATGAAGCCTTCTGCTGGTCTGGATGTCCTCTTCTGGCCAGATCGGATGAAGACTTCTGCCCCTCTGGACGTCCACTTGTGCCCGGCTGGGTGAAGACGGCTCAAGGTAGGGTGATCTTCAAGGGGGTAGTGTTAGGTTTTTTTAAAGGGGGATTGGGTGGGCTTTAGAGTAGGGTTGGGTATGTGGGTGGTGGGTTTTAATGTTGAGGGGGTATTGTATTTTTTTTTACAGGTAAAAGAGCTGATTACTTTTGGGGCAATGCCTTGCAAAAGGCCCTTTTAAGGGCTATTTGTAATTTAGTATAGGGTAGGGAATTTTATTATTTTGGGGGGGGGTTATTTTATTAGGGGGATTAGATTAGGTGTAATTAGTTTAAAAAAATTGTAATTCTTTTCTGTAATTTAGTGGGGGGGGTTTTGTACTTTAGTTTATTTAATTTCATTGTATTTAATTATAGTTAATTGTAGGTCATTTATGTAATTAATTTAATGATAGTGTAGTGTTAGGTGTAATTGTAATTTAGGTTAGGATTCATTTTACAGGTAAATTTGTACTTATTTTAACTAGGAAGTTATTAAATAGTTAATAACTATTTAATAACTATTGTACCTAGTTAAAATAAATACAAAGTTGCCTGTAAAACAAAAATAAATCCTAAAATAGCTACAATGTAACTATTAGTTATATTGTAGCTAGCTTAGGGTTTATTTTATCGGTAAGTATTTAGTTTTAAATAGGATTAATTTATTTAATAGTAGTAAATTTATCTTGTGTTATTTATATTATATTTAAGTTAGGGGGGGTTAGACTTAGGGTTAGACTTAGGTTTAGGGGTTAATAAATTTAATATAGTAGCGGAGACGTTGGGGGTGGCAGATTAGGGGTTAATAAATGTAGTTTGGTGTCGGCGATGTTAGGGACAGCAGATTAGGGGTTAATAAAATGTAACCAGTGTTTGCGAGGCGGGAGTGCGGCGGTTTAGGGGTTAATAAATTTATTAAAGTGGAGGCGATGCCCGGTCGGCAGATTAGGGGTTAAACATTTTAGTTAAGTGTTTCCGATGTGGGGTGGGGTCTCGGTTTAGGGGTTAATAGGTAGTTTATGGGTGTTAGTGTACTTTTTAGCACTTTAGTTAAGAGCTTTATGTTCCGGCGTTAGCCCATAAAACTCTTAACTACTGACTTTTAATTGTGGTAGGAGTCTTGCCAGGAGAGGGTCTACCGCTCACTTTTTCAGGCGATCGTAATACCGGCGTTAGGAAAATCCCATTAAAAAGATAGGATACGCAATTGACGTAAGGGGTTTGCGGTATGCTAAAATCACGGAAAAAAAGTGAGCGGTAGACCCTCTCCTGCCTGACTCGTAATACCAGCGAGCGTTAAAAAGCAGCGTTGGGACCTCTCAACGCTGCTTTTTAAGGCTAACGCAAGACTCGTAATCTAGGCGTTAGATAATACCTAAAGACAATTTGACCCCAAGGAGGGCTAAAAATTAAGAAAAGATGTTAAGAATATATGTTTGAAATGTTCTGCAACAAATCCGGACTTCTGCCATTTGATATGCGATTGTCCCAAACTATTCCAATTCTGGGCTAAAGTAGCATATTTTATTTCTTTCCCGGGTGGTGAGTAAAGTCTGCTTTTCTAGGGGGGAAAAAATCTTCTTTTATGTAAAAATGAAAATTTGAAAGGAAATAACTTTATTTTAACTCCTATTGTTTTGATTAGACAGCTAATTTTAAAAAATTGGATAATTTGTACAATACCATCCATTAAATTGGTGAAATTTTTTTCTAATTAATTAATTAATTAATTAATTAATTAATCATAGAAGCAAATGGTTGTAAGCTGACTGGTCTTAAAAAGAAGAGCGTGTTTCTAAAGACTTGGGGTATGTTTATACAATTTATGGAAGGTGATATTAAGGATCAAATTAATTGGATTAATCAATTTCAGATTAATTAAGATGTGAAGGGGAAAAAAAAGGGGGTAGGAAAAAAACTTTAGACAGCTGATTTAATTTGGTGATGAAAATGTATGGTGTGTATTATTAACTTATTTTTATCATTTGAATTGAATATAAATCAAATAAAGATAAAAATCAAAAAAATCAAATGGATGTGTGCCCAAAGTGGCACTTATAACAAATTTGTTGGCACATGAAACTAAGTTTTAATTGTTGATATATATTATGAATTTTAAAGAAAAAAAAATACTTTAACGCTTCTTTACTGCCACTAGAGGTTTACTTCCCTGTTCTAGTATTTATTTTACATAAACAAACAGGCAGAAGGGGAGACACCCATTACATTTACTGACCTACATGATTGTAAGGTATTGGTGCATAATAGAATGACCCTGGCATTATTACAGGAAATTAAATCAATAAATGTATTTTGTGAGTGATTCAGTTAACAGTAGTGTAAGTCATGTGGCTTACTCACTTCCTGTTTGTGGGATAACGTGTAAATATTGGTTGTAGTTGTATAATGGAGGAATGCTAAGCTAGTATTTTATATATGTATTTTGTTTTTTAAAACTTTTTTTGCATTTTGTTTTCATATACCTCAATTAGGGGTTTTCCCTATAGCTAATTCAAAGTAAGTATATTTCGGAAGCAAAACTGAAATAGTTTTAGTATCTTTTGCAAGACACAAAAAAAGTATCAGCAAAATTATAATCAGCAAGCTATACCGAATTGCCATATTATCTACACATTAAAGTAATAAATATATAGTTAATTGTTATCCAAATTTGAATTGTTTTGCAGCCCAGGGATATAACCCCATTTTATGTGGAATTCAGTTTGGAGTTGAATGTCCCTTTATTCGGACTTAAGCCCTTTTGTCATTCCCTCAAAACAATTCCTAAATTCATTGAAAAGAAGCTCCTGACATCATACAGAAATAAAATTGGCAAACTACTTCATCAGAGCATTTCCATGTTACATTGATCATTTTTTTTTTTGCTTGACACACTTTTAGCACAATTTGTCTTTGCTTTAACCTTTATGATCGGAGTTAGTAAACTTAAAAGGATATGGAACCCAACACTTTCTTTTGTGATTCAGACACACCATTCAATTTTTTTTAAAAAGTTTCCAATTTACTTATAATAACTAATTTGCTTTGTTCCCCTGGTATTCTTTGTTGAAGAGACACCTTGGTAGGTGTCTGAAGCTTAATATGGCATATGGCAAGAAATAGTGCTGCAATCTACTGCTCTTGCAAATGGATAACATTCTTGAAAAACTGTAGCCATAAAGTGCTACAGACATTTGCCTGCTTCTGAACTCACGTCTCTGCTTTTCCAGTAAAGGCCCCTCCATAGGGGTGGCGGGGGCAGTGTCCCACAATTTTTGGGGCAAAATTAAAAAATGTAATTAAATGATTGTTTTCTATTTTTTGGGGGCAGTCAGGTTACTATTTTTTTTAGGTGTTTTTAGAAGTTGCGTGGGGGTGAGGGTTGGTTTAAAACAATAATTAAAAAAAATGCTTATACTAATAAAAAAACTGCTTTTAAATTATAAGGGAGTTTTTAGAAATACGCTTTGTCAGAGCAATTTTTGCATGCCCAGTCTGCCCATAAGATGTTTTTTTACGTCACCCATTTAGTTTCCATAAAGTCATTTGCTTACATACGTCCTTAAAGGGCTCCTAACCTCCTACTGGCCAGGCTGAAAGCAAGAGGTGTGGGGTTGTTACACATCACAGAGCCTAGCACCTTCATTCTATATCCACACTTATATTCACACTTACTTATTACCGCTCCAATCACAAAGGAATAACCCCGAACGAGGGGAACTTGAGGAAGGGGTTATTTGACCCCAATTGGCTGAATGGGGGGGTGAACAACAGGTCAGTGGGTGGAGTTTAGTAGGAGGGATTATATAGTGGGTGATTTGGTCTGTTGGCGCCCTTTTTAAACACAACTTCAGGAACGAACGGCTGAAGTGCCCTCCCTCCCTCCCTGGATTTAGATTGGTCTTAGTCGCAGAAGTGGCGGGGTGCATGCCCTGGGTGTTTTGGCTTACGCAATTGCATGGGGCTTTTGGAACCTCCTGTTGGGGTTGAAAGGAGAGGTGGTTATCATGGGATGTGCCTTATGAATCAGGCACAGCAGAAGGTGGTTTACAGGGCAAGCTCCTATGGGTTTGGTTTTTTCAAAGTTCAGATGTTTGTGTTAATTTAATAAATGAGCTGCGGCCTTTTATATCCCATATTGGTGTCTATGTTTTATTCTGGGTTTTTGGGGTAATAGTGGTAATGGCTAGACAATAAGGGTCAAGGGACATGGGAGTAACAGGCGGATCATTGCACAGAACCTTGGAGTGTGTAAACCAGCAGTCTCCTGGAGGATAATTGCACAGACCTTTTCCACAGAAAGCCATCACCATAGCAAGGGCTTGCACGCAGTGAGCTCCCTCAAAAGTAAGCCATCTCTGCAATAGGAACTCACATCCAGTGGACTGCTGCAGTATTGAGAATACGGCTCACGTGAGTGAGGAGTAGCAACATTGGAAGGATTTGCTCCATAAAAGTGCTTGATTCAACCACATGATCAGTTCTACATGTGACTCAAGGTAGGAAACAATCTATTATTATTTTTCTTTACATTATATCACTGGTTTTCAAACCTGTCCTCCGGCCTCCCTAACCGGCCACATTTTGAGGATATCTGAACTGGAGCACAGGTGAAACAATCAGCTGATTAGTTGTTTTTTTTTTATATCTTTTTTTTTTTTTTTTTTTAGTATTTTTATTGAAGATTAAGAAATGAACATACATTAATTCCATTATGAAATAGCAGAGATAAACATCAGTATATTCCATAGCAATGGAATGTCATATAAGCAGATAAGTACATAAAAGTAAAATAAGGTGGAGTACAATAGCATAATCCGTTATCTAAATAATACCTGTAGAGCAAAATTAAAACAAGATCAAATGCTAAATACTATTGGCATATATTAATTCCATCTATAGCGCAAACATCCGGTATATATAGCAAATAAAGATATCGTGTTAATATGACACTTAGAATTATTAACATACATAGCTCTCTTTACCAAACTGTAAGTCTTCTAATTCTCGTTCCATTTAGTGATATATAAATAATAAACAGAGATAGAAAACAAAGGTAACCCCTACTAGTGAATATTAATACCTATGAACATAAAATCCTCTCAAGGAAACTAACTGCCTCTCTTGGACCTATACTAATAGCGTAGATTATTAGAGAGGCATAACAGGGGTCACGTATGAACATTGAAAATACAGGGCCACTCTTGGGCCCTTAATGAATACATACATATTGAATGGAACCACAAGTCTCTGAGAACCACGTGGATCTACTTATAACAGTATATACGGTACACTGAGGGAGTCTATAAATAATAGCTTAACATATAGCGTGCCTAGAGATGATCATGATAAGTAATGATTTAAGGGGTCGTATTTTAAACTGGGGTTAAACATAACAGGGCTAAGATCAATTTATAGGCACAGGTCATGTGAAAGGGGCTACACCAGAGTAGTAGGAATGCTCCGTGGGCTTTGTATGTATCTAGTAAAGTCTATTATGATATATTGTTAAAGTACAACAGCTAAAGGAGTAGAAGTAACTTATCAAAAGTGTCTCATGTCTCAGACAGAGAATAAAATAGTTTATATGAGTACTGTATAACAATTTTAACAGCAGTTATATATGTCATATATGGACATTTCCTAGGGTTGGACTGTAAGGTTATAAATAAACCGTATTAGTGTGGACCCCAGTCAAGCCATGCAGTATGTTGAAAATTATGGTTTTCCTAAGACATTCTCAGAACTAACATTATATGAAGCTAATCATTAACAATTATTGGGAATGTCCACGGACAAACGCTCTTGTATTGACAGTACAAACTTAAGTAATATGAAATTAGACGGTAAAACATACATGGCTTCTAACTCTCATCCTGAAACATAACTGAGACATTGCAAACCTTCATATTCCCCTACAGCTTACATAAAACTGAGATGTTGTAGATGTTAGAAAAATAAAATAACTTCCCAAGACCTAACTCCTGGTTTCTTCAGGTCATAGTAATCAGACTGTCATGTCAAATCTAAACCAGAGTCAGGGCCGGTTATCTTAAAAGGTAAAATTAAAATGTGTAGATATAGTCAGAGAATATTCCCATATCCAGAATTTTAAAACAATTATAGCTGTTGTGTTCTACAGTGCCCATAGCATAGTACTGTGGAAATAGTAAGCTAGCCGACTCCAGTTTTCTTTGAAGTCATCGAGTCTGCACATGGCACCCTGGAGCTCCGCACAACCAACGGAGAGTGCAGGGACATTGAGGCCGCGCTATGGCGTCTCACTGTATCTAGGTAGTATACCCAATTGTTAGTACAGCAACTCAGGGTGTAGTGCACGTGAAGACAGGGTCCTGCCAAGTTCCCCCAATTCCAATATTAGATACAGATTTGTCCACAGCACTATGTCTTTCAAAAATGCTTTATTCTCTGTAAATTACAGGCATATAAACAGCGACGTTTCGAGTGTTGCCACTCTTACTCATGCTAGTTACAATGTATCAACTTGCAACAATTTAAAACCCTCAGTTGGCGCCAACCACTCCATTAGGTGGATCTGCTGCCCTCTACTGACCATTTGTGATTAACACTTTAAAAACATTATGTATCTAGGTAGTGGGGTAGCAGGAGGAGTCGCATACCTTGAGGGGACTCTGACATATGGTAAGCGTCCAGTAGATCATCTGTCAGGTCTGAGGACCTGTAGCGTAGCTCACTATCAGGCAGGGCTATGGTGGGCGCCCATGCTTCTTCACAAAACTTGCTGGGTAAGTTCCGGTGCAGCAAAAGCCGAGGTCTACTGCTCTGAATCCTAGAGCCTTGCCGCTCTGTCACATGATCAGCACACAGAGCACGTGCCTCCTGAGCTCGGGTCAATCCCATTAGCCCTTCACTGTCGGATACCCATAATTGTAGCCTCTGTGACGTTTCACAGACCTCACAGCCGAACACAGTATCATCTGCAAAGCCCCGACTGTTCTCTCTATATTTCCGACGGGCCATGTCCGTCACAATTAGGGCCATCCCAGCATTAAAGCATAAAGTCAAGTTCCTTGTTGCATCCACCTTAGGCTCCCAGCTAACACAGTGCAATGCCTCCTTTTGATTGTAACCAGATTCCGGGCAGCACTTACACACCTCCAGTTTCTCTAATGTTCCTAAAAAGTAGCGTTCCACTAGTCGCTTCATCTCAAGCACCTGTTCCTGCACCAACTTGCAGAGAGTCTCTTCATATAGCACTTCTGGTTCCATCTTACATACAAATAAAGAGAAATAACTATGGTATATAAGCGAGAGTATCTGTGTACTTTTTGACCTGAAGGTCTATAGGGGTATGTGCGGGAGCCGCAGCCACACAGTTCCTCGTCCACAGGACCGTTAAGGCCCAACTATCCAAGGCTATGCACTACTCACTTTAAGGCCTAGATTTGGAGTTCGGCGGTAGCCGTCAAAACCAGCGTTAGAGGCTCCTAACGCTGGTTTTGGCCGCCCGCTGGTATTTGGAGTCAGTGATTAAAGGGTCTAACGCTCACTTTTCAGCCGCGACTTTTCCATACCGCAGATCCCCCTACGCCATTTGCGTAGCCTATCTTTTCAATGGGATCTTTCTAACGCTGGTATTTAGAGTCGTTTCTGAAGTGAGCGTTAGAGCTCTAACGACAAAATTCCAGCCGCCTGAAAATAGCAGGAGTTAAGAGCTTTCTGGCTAACGCCGGTTTATAAAGCTCTTAACTACTGTACCCTAAAGTACACTAACACCCATAAACTACCTATGTACCCCTAAACCGAGGTCCCCCCACATCGCCGCCACTCTATTTAAATTTTTAACCCCTAATCTGCCGACCGCCACCTACGTTATACTTATGTACCCCTAATCTGCTGCCCCTAACCCCGCCGACCCCTATATTATATTTCTTAACCCCTAACTTGCCCCCACAACGTCGCCGCAAGCTACTTAAAATAATTAACCCCTAATCTTCCGACCGCAAATCGCCGCCACCTACGTTATCCCTATGTACCCCTAATCTGCTACCCCTAACATCGCCGACCCCTATATTATATTTATTAACCCCTAATCTGCCCCCCTCAACGTCGCCGACACCTGCCTACACTTATTAACCCCTAATCTGCCGAGCGGACCTGAGCGCTACTATAATAAATGTATTAACCCCTAATCCGCCTCACTAACCCTATCATAAATAGTATTAACCCCTAATCTGCCCTCCCTAACATCGCCGACACCTAACTTCAATTATTAACCCCTAATCTGCCGACCGGAGCTCACCGCTATTCTAATAAATGTATTAACCCCTAAAGCTAAGTCTAACCCTAACACTAACACCCCCCTAAATTAAATATAATTTAAATCTAACGAAATAAATTAACTCTTATTAAATAAATTATTCCTATTTAAAGCTAAATACTTACCTGTAAAATAAATCCTAATATAGCTACAATATAAATTATAATTATATTATAGCTATTTTAGGATTAATATTTATTTTACAGGCAACTTTGTAATTATTTTAACCAGGTACAATAGCTATTAAATAGTTAAGAACTATTTAATAGTTACCTAGTTAAAATAATAACAAATTTACCTGTAAAATAAATCCTAACCTAAGTTATAATTAAACCTAACACTACCCTATCAATAAAATAATTAAATAAACTACCTACAATTACCTACAATTAACCTAACACTACACTATCAATAAATTAATTAAACACAATTCCTACAAATAAATACAATTAAATAAACTAGCTAAAGTACAAAAAATAAAAAAGAACTAAGTTACAGAAAATAAAAAAATATTTACAAACATAAGAAAAATATTACAACAATTTTAAACTAATTACACCTACTCTAAGCCCCCTAATAAAATAACAAAGCCCCCCAAAATAAAAAATTCCCTACCCTATTCTAAATTAAAAAAGTTACAAGCTCTTTTACCTTACCAGCCCTGAACAGGGCCCTTTGCGGGGCATGCCCCAAGAATTTCAGCTCTTTTGCCTGTTAAAAAAAACATACAATACCCCCCCCCAACATTACAACCCACCACCCACATACCCCTAATCTAACCCAAACCCCCTTAAAGAAACCTAACACTAAGCCCCTGAAGATCTTCCTACCTTGTCTTCACCATACCAGGTTCACCGATCCGTCCTGGCTCCAACATCTTCATCCAACCCAAGCGGGGGTTGGCGATCCATAATCCGGTCCAGAAGAGGCTCCAAAGTCTTCCTCCTATCCGGCAAGAAGAGGACATCCGGACCGGCAAACATCTTCTCCAAGCGGCATCTTTGATCTTCTTCCATCCGGAGCGAAGCGGCAGGATCCTGAAGACATCCAGCGCGGAACATCCATCCGGACCGACGACTGAACGACGAATGACTGTTCCTTTAAGGGACGTTATCCAAGATGGCGTCCCTCGAATTCCTATTGGCTGATAGGATTCTATCAGCCAATCGGAATTAAGGTAGGAATTTTCTGATTGGCTGATGGAATCAGCCAATCAGAATCAAGTTCAATCCGATTGGCCGATCCAATCAGCCAATCAGATTGAGCTCGCATTCTATTGGCTGTTCCGATCAGCCAATAGAATGCGAGCTCAATCTGATTGGCTGATTAGATCGGCCAATCGGATTGAACTAGATTCTGATTGGCTGATTCCATCAGCCAATCAGAAAATTCCTACCTTAATTCCGATTGGCTGATAGAATCCTATCAGCCAATCGGAATTCGAGGGACGCCATCTTGGATGACGTCCCTTAAAGGAACAGTCATTCGTCGTTCAGTCGTCGGTCCGGATGGATGTTCCGCGCTGGATGTCTTCAGGATCCTGCCGCTTCGCTCCGGATGGAAGAAGATCGAAGATGCCGCTTGGAGAAGATGTTTGCCGGTCCGGATGTCCTCTTCTTGCCGGATAGGAGGAAGACTTTGGAGCCTCTTCTGGACCGGATTATGGATCGCCAACCCCCGCTTGGGTTGGATGAAGATGTTGGAGCCAGGACGGATCGGTGATACCTGGATGGTGAAGACAAGGTAGGAAGATCTTCAGGGGCTTAGTGTTAGGTTTATTTAAGGGGGGTTTGGGTTAGATTAGGGGTATGTGGGTGGTGGGTTGTAATGTTGGGGGGGGGGGTATTGTATGTTTTTTTTTACAGGCAAAAGAGCTGAAATTCTTGGGGCATGCCCCGCAAAGGGCCCTGTTCAGGGCTGGTAAGGTAAAAGAGCTTGTAACTTTTTTAATTTAGAATAGGGTAGGGAATTTTTTATTTTGGGGGGCTTTGTTATTTTATTAGGGGGCTTAGAGTAGGTGTAATTAGTTTAAAATTGTTGTAATATTTTTCTTATGTTTGTAAATATTTTTTTATTTTCTGTAACTTAGTTCTTTTTTATTTTTTGTACTTTAGCTAGTTTATTTAATTGTATTTATTTGTAGGAATTGTGTTTAATTAATTTATTGATAGTGTAGTGTTAGGTTAATTGTAGGTAATTGTAGGTATTTTATTTAATTATTTTATTGATAGGGTAGTGTTAGGTTTAATTATAACTTAGGTTAGGATTTATTTTACAGGTAAATTTGTTATTATTTTAACTAGGTAACTATTAAATAGTTCTTAACTATTTAATAGCTATTGTACCTGGTTAAAATAAATACAAAGTTGCCTGTAAAATAAATATTAATCCTAAAATAGCTATAATATAATTATAATTTATATTGTAGCTATATTAGGATTTATTTTACAGGTAAGTATTTAGCTTTAAATAGGAATAATTTATTTAATAAGAGTTAATTTATTTCGTTAGATTTAAATTATATTTAATTTAGGGGGGTGTTAGTGTTAGGGTTAGACTTAGCTTTCGGGGTTAATACATTTATTAGAATAGCGGTGAGCTCCGGTCGGCAGATTAGGGGTTAATAATTGAAGTTAGGTGTCGGCGATGTTAGGGAGGGCAGATTAGGGGTTAATACTATTTATGATAGGGTTAGTGAGGCGGATTAGGGGTTAATACATTTATTATAGTAGCGCTCAGGTCCGCTCGGCAGATTAGGGGTTAATAAGTGTAGGCAGGTGTCGGCGACGTTGTGGGGGGCAGGTTAGGGGTTAATAAATATAATATAGGGGTCGGCGGTGTTAGGGGTAGCAGATTAGGGGTACATAGGGATAACGTAGGTGGCGGCGGTTTACGGAGCGGCAGATTAGGGGTTTAAAAAAATATGCAGGGGTCAGCGATAGCGGGGGCGGCAGATTAGGGGTTAATAAGTGTAAGGTTAGGGGTGTTTAGACTCGGGGTACATGTTAGAGTGTTAGGTGCAGACGTAGGAAGTGTTTCCCCATAGGTAACAATGGGGCTGCGTTAGGAGCTGAACGCTGCTTTTTTGCAGGTGTTAGGTTTTTTTTCAGCTCAAACAGCCCCATTGTTTCCTATGGGGGAATCGTGCACGAGCACGTTTTTGAGGCCGGCCGCGTCCGTAAGCAACTCTGGTATCGAGAGTTGCATTTGCGGTAAAAATGCTCTACGCTCCTTTTTTGTAGCCTAACGCAGCATTTGATTAAACTCTCGATACCAGAGTTAAATTTATGGTGCGGCCAGAAAAAAGCCCGCGGAGCGTTAGCAGCCCTTTTACCACCGAACTCCAAATCTAGGCCTTAGAGAACATAGGTCAGGCGTGTCCATATCTGTTCCTCAGCTCTAGCGTAGAGAGAAAACCATTAATTCTTCTCAAGAAATGAGATTATGCTGGAATAAAAGCTTAGTTTAATGGAGTATGAGTAGGAGCTTCATTGAGACACGTCCTGCTGCTCCAAGCATAGGCTCCGCCCCCTTTTTTATATCTTTATTAATCTTAGCCACTTGAAAAAGAAAAAACAAAGGAAATAACATATGTTCTGCATATTCACGGTCTCGCAGGACCAACATAATTCAGTGATACATCAACACTGGTACAAATTGAAGCAGTCATAAAAAAGTTAATAATATTTCTGAATCCAGTAGAGACTACAATAAAGTGGCTAATTTTCCACACTATATACAAAAAAAAAGATAAAAAGGGAAGAAGGGAAAAAAAAAAAAAAGAAAGAAAAAAAAAGGGAAAATCATAAGGGGAGAACCGAGTCCCCCCTTCTCCTCCAGGAACCTATGAGTACCGAGCAGCATCTAGAGTGTCAAATCTCAACCGGGGTTATTCTACCACATTTCTATTTCTGATCCAAGTATCTGGAAATACCCTATGTAGAACCAGTTCTGCAAAGCTTACTGAGGCCACAAAAGGTCTCAGAATCTGTCTCTGCAGACCACTTGGGTATGTCTTAATAACCGGCGCCCAGCCTTCCAGAAACTCTTTAATTTTTCTTTCAGATACAAACTGTAAATGGAAGGATTCAAAGATAATCTGGGCTTGAATATCTCTTAAGACTTGTGTCAAACTAGGAGGGCTCTTCACTGTCCATTTTTTAAAGATATTGTACCTAACTGTTAGTATAATTGTATTTAGGATACGCATTCTCTCCCCTCCTCTTATCTCCGGAAAAAGCAATACTATATCTTCGAGAGAGAAGGCAATAGAACTTGCAAAGACCCTATTATACCAGAATTGGACTTTCAGCCATAATTGAGATATCTTTGGACAGGCCCATAACATCCGTGGCAAAGGTCAGCCCGGATATATGCGCAGTGTTCACATCAAAAAATTTTATTAGGGTAATATTTGGCCATTAGGGCCAGAGATAAATAAGAGTTATTTAATAGCTTTAAGTGAGATTCTTTCCAACTTACAGGCAACAGGAGTTTAGCGACTCTCGCGAGACTATTACTTACCTTCTCAAAATCTATAGAGATAATATGTGGGAGCCAGAACTTAATCAGTTTATCTTCCTCCAGTATACCTTGCTTAGTCAACATAATATCGTAGATTAGCGAAATTGACGAGTCAACAAGGATGAATTTTCTAATACAAGTCTTATCCTCGGACCAATCACATCTCCCGCCTGCATACCATTTCTGAGCATTGACAAAATGTCGGACCTGAAAATTTGCGAACCGATGCAGCCTAGAGAGAGAAAACTGCTCCCTAATTGTTTCCCAGGGAAGCATCTGTAAATCATCATTAACTAATTGATGTACATATTCTAGCCCCTTAACCTGCCAATCATAGAAACATTTCTGGTCTAAGCCAGGAGAAAACAGAGGATTCCCCCTAATAGGTAGGTATTCAGAAAAAGATGAATCAATTTTGAGCAGTTTACAAAGCCTATACCACGCTGTAATTATATTCCTAAATGTAATAAGTAAAGATACCTCCGTCGGGAGAGACTGGGGAGCACAGTGAATAAGGGCTTTCAGCGACCATGGTTCAACCAAATATGATTCAAGATCAAAGATAGTGACTAACTCAGACCGAGAGATCTAATCAAAGACAATCTTACTCAATGAAGCATAATTATACAGTCTGATACTGCGCAGAGCCAATCCCGCACCAGTATATTTTTGAGCGAACCTATTGAGAGATAATCGTGGCTTTTTAGATTTCCAAATGAACTTTGAAAACCAGGCTGCCAGTTTCTTCAAGTCCTTATTTAGAATCAGAAGAGGTAAGTTTTGCAGATAATAAAGAATTTTCGGGAAAATTATCGTTTTAATCAAAGTGACCGAGGCTGAAAGTGATAGGGGAAATGCTGCCCATATCTTGAGATCCTCTTGGATTTTCTGAAATAGCCAACCAAAGTTGGCCTGATACCATAGTTTCGGGTTTCTATTGATCTCTAACCCAAGATATCGAACAGCATTTACCTTGTGGGAGATTGTTACGGGTTGATTGCCACACCGAGTCCCTAGCCACATCAATTCGCTCTTCTCCATATTGATCTTATAGCCTGCAAATGTACTAAATTGATTTATCGCATTTATCACATTCGGAATATAATCCATCGGTTTATTAAGAAAAAGTAAGATGTCATCAGCATAAAGTAAGATTTTCAGATTTTGACCTCCCATCGGGATCCCGGGGAGAATTTCACGAAGTTTGATAGCCAGGGGTTCCAAAACAATATTAAAGAGAAGAGGCGAAGCGGGCAACCCTGTCTTGTTCCTCTTTGCAAAAGAATCTTGGGAGAGATCATACCATTAACTAAATACGAAATAGGTTTCTGATATATCTTTCGAACAAAGTTAGGAAAATTACCAGTAAAGCCAAATTTGCACAGAGTTGAGAACATATGTTTCCAAGAGATGCAGTCAAAAGCTTTGACTGCATCTAGGGTGAGAACCGCTATGTTCTTAAGATCATTCCTCTCCTTAAACTGCTCTGAGTTCCAAATACAATCAACTAATGTTGTTAATTTCCTTATATTTTTGGAGGAACACCGAGATGGCATAAAGCCCACCTGGTCCAAATGTATAAGTTTCTCCAAACATAGAACCAGTCTATAAGATATGATGGAAGTGAGAATTTTGTAGTCTGCATTGAGAACTGAAATAGGCCTATATGAGGCCGGATCCTCTGGATTTTTCCCTTTTTTAAGGATCAAGGAGACATTAGCAGCCGAAAATAATGAAGAGGGTATATTACCCGATATAAAATAGCTATTATATAGTTTTTCTAATATAGGAATAAGCAGCTCGGATAAGCTTTTATAAAATTCAGAGGGTAGCCCGTCTGGTCCTGCTGCTTTGTTCAATTTAGCCCGAGATATCGCACTACTGATTTCCTCAACTGAAATAGGGGCATTCAGCATATCCAGATCTTCTAATTGAATTTTGGGTACCGAGATCGAGGACCAGAAGTTTTTTTCATTGTCTTGATTAAAATCTCCTTCCGCATATAATCGTCGGTAAAAATCAAGGAAAATTCCGGCGATTTCTTCCATGTCAGAGGTGCATCTACCCATATGCTGTATCACAGGAAAAAGATTTTTATTTTTCTTGGCTTTGACTAATCTCGCCAAACTTTTAGCTGAACTACCATGAATGCTTTTAAATCATAAATTAATTTTTAGCTCTTCTTCCTGATGTTTTTGTAACAGAACGGAATCTCTCTCTTTCTTAGCGTTTACATATGTATTCCAGTTAGTCCTGGAACGCAGACATCGATAGTTCCTGAAGGCATTTCTTACCTGATTGATTAATTGCACATCCCTGGCACGGATTTTCTTATTCCTAGCATACAGAAATCCCTTTATTTCACCCCGTAAAACCGCTTTGCCAGCTTCCCAAAAAGTTTGAATTTTATGAAGGTATGCCGAATTAAGCCTGGAGTATTCGTTCCATTTTTCCAGGACATAAATCTAGGATCATTGGATAAAAACCTGGGATAAAAAAATCTGGGGTTCTTACAGCCAATTCTATCTTGCAGAAGCAGTGAGACGGATATTATTGCGTGGTCAGAGATCATGATCTCTCCGATTTCAGCCTCCAATTTGCCACTTGAAAGTGAGACTGCAATTAAAAAAAGATCTATACGAGAAAACGTTCTGTGCGCTTTAGATTCACAGGTGAAATTTTGTACATCCGGGTTCAACCTACGCCACACATCATGAACCTGTAACTTCTGACAGAATCTCAAAAAATATTTTGAACTTCTCTTATTTTCCGACATGTTTTTAGTTGAAAGCCTATCCAATTCCGGGTATAAGGTCATATTGAAGTCCCCACCAATTATTAAATTCTCTTTAACATATGGGAACAACTTGATTTTGATTTTATCCCAAAACTCACAGTTAAATTTATTGGGGCCATAGATATTACACAAGGTAAATTTAATCTTATTTATGCAAATGTGCAGAATAATAAATCTGGCTTCTGGATCTATCTCAGCCTGGATAACCTTATAGTCAAGAGACTTGTTTATCAGGATCGCTACTCCACACTTCCTACCTCTAACTGAAGATGTTACCACCTCCTCTACCCATTTAATCTTGAGTTTATTAGCTTCCTGTTCATCCAAATGAGTTTCTTGGAGGAAGGAAATATCTGAATTCTTCCTTGCTAGGAGTTTATTAATAAGTTTACGTTTAGAGGGTGAAGAGATTCCACCCACATTCCAAGAAGTTATCTTAAGTTCCATTGATTAATGCAGACTACTTATCTCTAAGAACCTGTAGGAAGGAGGAAGGAGGGGGGGACAAAAAAAAAATATATTAAGGAGAGGGAAAACAAGAAAGAAAAACGCCAAGGAAAAAAGGGTAACTGAACAGCCGGGAGGCATCCTTATCTTACATGGTATAAATAAAAAATCTTTACTTTTGACATTCAGTCCATCAATTTTAACATTAGCAATATTCAAAATCAGCAAGTACCTCAGATTTCTAATAAAGAGTATCAGCAGAATTAGACATTGGTTCTATTGTATTATCAGAACTGGATTCGGGTACTTTAGTTCTTTTGTCTTTAACTTTACTCAGCATTCTGGGAGAAGAGGATTTCCCCTGTGATAGAAATTTATCCATGAATTAGTGAATGGAAAATAAGAGTGAAACAACCATGCGTGAGAAAAAAAAGAAAACAACAAGAAAAATAATCGGAGCGAGGAACCGGACAACCCGAACCCTCCTTGTGAATTAGGAAGTCTAATTTTTATTTTGAATATGTCTCTCTGACATATAAATAGTGAGAAGTGGAAAAAACAGAAAAAAGAAATTGTGAAGTGCTCTAGTGTACACTTTAAAATTAAGTGAGTTAGGCCGTAGTAACGGAAAATATCCCAATAATCAAGTTTATATAGGTGCTCTTAACTGTATACTCCCTGAAGAAGCAGATATGATTTATCTTATAGTGCAGTAAGGCCCAAAAAATTCACAATAGCTGCTAAAGGCAAGAAAAAAACAACTGCTATTTAGTATCGCACCCAGAAGTTAAGTTAATCTACCCACGTATACTAGAAGTGGGCTTATACATTCTGACTAGAAATCTCTATACCAAGATTGATGATTTCACCCTAGAGATAATGTCTGAGCCTTAATATATATACCTCCCTACAGTTGCAGTTTAATACAAGGACCTCTGCTAACAAGCTGTCATTTAAGCAACAATTCAAGACATTTCTTACATTTAGTAACACTTTTAAATTACTGACATAGCAATCTGATTTATAATTATAACAAAGGTAGGGCAATCATATTCTAGCTGTGAGTTAGACACATTCCCTTATATTTGGTAACAAATTTTGAACCACAGGCAGGGCTGGCCAGCTTATTGTTATAAGCGCTGGAGAGAATACAGCCTGAAGTAACAAGCTCAATCAGCTATAGCATCCAAACCTCAGTAAATCTATAAAGCGGGGAAAAACAATCCTTCATGAGATTGAAAGGCGTCTATAAGATATATATTCGCTTATACGCTTTTCTTACGGACGGGAAACAACAACTTGAGAAAGCACATAGGACAGCTGTTGAAAACTTTCCGCTGTGTAATTTTCCTTCTTTCCCCTCCCTTTTTCTTTTCCCCTTCCCCTTGCTGATCTTGTGCTTCGTTATCGCTGAAGCTGGTATGTAGACAGGAGAGCAATATTGCCTCAGCAATTCTGCCAAGGGAGCCGGGACATTGCCAGCGCTTTACAAAAACTTGTAGAGAAGACCGGTTCTTTACATAAAATCAGCTGCCCATAACATTGACAGAAAGAGCCCGGTTATTATTTAAGAGTCCTGTACAGACTGGGGGAAAAAGCACACGTGCCCACTACACAGTGACTATAGCTCTAGCAGCCGGTATTAAGAAAGCTGGAAGGCAGAGCTAAGGGTCAGAGTCCTCTCACATTGGCCCCAAACCTGTGGAGTGCACCGCACCCTGATTGGCAATAGTTCCCTTTTTCCCGGAGAGATATCTAACACACTGGAGCCCGTCTTAAAGGAATGAGTTTTCACTGTAGCGTCAGCCCCTGGGGTGGGCTTATAATTTACCCCACCAGCTGTATTCAGAGTCGACACCAGTGACAGTTCACAGATACAGGTCATAAAAATAAAGTCTACCTTAGGTTAGGTGCTGTCCTCCAATATCGAATAGACTGTCCTGTACCTGCTCCTATTACCTTAACAAATATCCCGGATTTCTTGCGGGTAAGTACAATCTTGGCTTGCCTCTACCGCTCACCAGGGAGCGTCTGGGGGTGTGACCGGACCCGGCACCGGATCTCCAATGCGAGCAGTTCCTTCTGAGTACTCGGACATACAAACCAGCAGGAGTGCCTGACCAGGGATAAGCTACTTCAATCAGATTTATGTATTCAGGGCAGGTCCAACTTGCTTCTGCTGCTCACCAAGGAGCGTCTGGAGAAGTGGAGGTGTGTCCGGACCCGGCACCGGATCTCGACTGTTAGCAGCTCCCTCTGGGTACTCGGACACACAAGGTAAAATTACCAACCGGCCAGGCGAGGATTACTTCAATCAGGGCAAGTCCATCTTGATTTACTTCCACTCGCCACGATAAATCCTTATAAGAATAGACTTATAGAAAGGAAGGAATAAAAATAAAGCAAACTGCCGAGCAGCTGCAGCCAAAAGGCTTGTCTTGACTTCAAGCTCTCGTGCGGGTCGTAACCCTGCTGAGCGCCACACTCGATCACCTAGGCAGGCTTCCAAGGCAAGTGGCGGAGAGCGGGGAGCTGATGATAGAAAGTCCTCTCACAGCACCGGCATGCAGGTGAGCTGCGTGACTCCTACCCCAACGGAAGTCACCAGAACCACTCTCTTCAGCTGATTAGTAAACATACACCTAGATAACGAGTTTTGTCTGTAATGGTGTGTGGTGCTAACAAGCAGTTTTCCCTCATCGCTCACCTACATACAACGCTGGTATTACGGGTTTTTTACAAACCCGGCGTTAGCCGCAGAAAAGGGAGCGGAGAGCAAAATCTAGCTCCACATCTCACCTCAATACCAGCGCTGCTTACGGTAGCGGTGAGCTGGCAAAACGTGCTCGTGCACAATTTCCCCATAGGAATCAATGGGGGAGAGCCGGCTGATAAAAAACCTAACACCTGCAAAAAAGCAGCATAAAGCTCCTAACGCAGCCCCATTGATTCCTATGGGGAAATAAAAGTTATGTCTACACCTAACACCCTAACATGAACCTCCCTAATATTACACTTATTAACCCCTAATCTGCCGCCCCCGACATCGCCGACACCTGCATTTTATTATTATTAACCCCTAATCTTCCGCTCCGGACATCGCCGCCACCTACATTATATGTATTAACCCCTAATCTGCTGCCCCCAACATCGCTGACACCTACATTATATTTATTAACCCCTAATCTGCCGCCCCCCACTATATTAAAGTTATTAACCCCTAAACCTAAGTCTAACCCTAACCCTAAACCCCCTAACTTAAATATAATTTAAATAAATCTAAATAAAATTTTTACAATTAACTAAATTATTCCTATTTAAAACTAAATACTTACCTATAAAATAAACCCTAAGATAGCTACAATATAACTAATAGTTACATTGCATCTATCTTAGGGTTTATTTTTATTTTACAGGCAACTTTGTATTTATTTTAACTAGGTAGAATAGTTATTAAAGTTATTAACTATTTAATAACTACCTAGTTAAAATAAAGTCAAATTTACCTGTAAAATTAAACCTAACCTAAGTTACAATTACACGTAACACTACACTATAATTAAATTAATTCCCTAAATTAACTACAATTAACTACAATTAACAACAATTATCTAAAGTACGAAAAAAAAAACACTAAATTACAGAAAATAATAAAATAATTGCAAGTTTTTTAAACTAATTACACCTAATCTAATCCCCCGAACAAAATAAAAAAGCCCCCCAAAATAATAAAAAGCCTTACCTATACTAAATTACAAATAGCCCTTAAAAGGGCCTTTTGCGGGGCATTGCCCCAAAGTAATCAGCTCTTTTACCTGAAAAAAAGTACAATACCCCCCAACATTAAAACCCACCACCCACACACCCAACCCTACTCTAAAACCCACCCAATCCCCTCTTAATAAAACCTAACACTAACCCCTTGAAGATCACCCTACCTTGAGAAGTCTTCACCCAACTGGGCCGAAGTAATCAACGAAGCCGGGTGAAGTGGTCCTCCAGACGGGCAGAAGTCTTCATCCAAGCTGGGCAGAAGAGGTCCTCCAGACGGGCAGAAGTCATCATCCAGACGGCATCTTCTATCTTCATCCATCCGGCGAGGAGCGGCTCCATCTTCAAGACATCCGACACGGAGCATCCTCTTCAAACAACGTCCAACTGAAGAATGAAGGTTCCTTTAAATGACGTCATCCAAGATGGCGTCCCTTCAATTCCGATTGGCTGATAGAATTCTATCAGCCAATCGGAATTAAGGTAGACAAAATCCTATTGGCTGATGCAATCAGCCAATAGGATTGAGCTCACATTCTATTGGCTGATCCAATCAGCCAATAGAATGCCAGCTCAATCCTATTGGCTGATTGGATCAGCCAATAGGATTGAACTTCAATCCTATTGGCTGATTGCATCAGCCAATAGGATTTTTTCTACCTTAATTCCGATTCTGCCCGTCTAGAGGACCTCTTCTGCCCGGCTTGGATGAAGACTTCTACCCGTCTGGAGGACCACTTCGCCCGGCTTCGTTGATGGGGGGGATTGGGTGGGTTTTAGAGTAGGGTTGGGTGTGTGGGTGGTGGGTTTTAATGTTGGGGGGGTATTGTACTTTTTTTACAGGTAAAAGAGCTGATTACTTTGGGGCAATGCCCCGCAAAAGGCCCTTTTAAGGGCTATTTGTAATTTAGTATAGGGTAGGGCTTTTTATTATTTTGGGGGGCTTTTTTATTTTATTAGGGGGATTAGATTAGGTGTAATTAGTTTAAAAAACTTGTAATTATTTTATTATTTTCTGTGATTTAGTGTTTGTTTTTTTCGTACTTTAGATAATTGTATTTAATTGTAGTTAATTGTAGTTAATTTAGGGAATTAATTTAATTATAGTGTAGTGTTAGATGTAATTGTAACTTAGGTTAGGTTTTATTTTACAGATAAATTTGACTTTATTTTAACTAGGTAGCTATTAAATAGTTAATAACTATTTAATAACTATTGTACCTAGTTAAAATAAATACAAAGTTGCCTGTAAAATAAAAATAAATCCTAAATTAGCTACAATGTAACTATTAGTTATATTGTAGCTATCCTACGCCTAGATTTAGAGTTTTGCGGCCAAAGGGGTGCGTTAGCTACGCGTGCTTTCTTCTGGCCGCACCTTTTAAATACCGCTGGTATTTAGAGTTCACAGAAGGGCTGCGTTAGGCTCCAAAAAAGGAGCGTATAGCATATTTACCGCAACTGCAACTCTCGATACCAGCGGTGCTTACGGACGCGGCCAGCTTAAAAAACGTGCTCGTGCACGATTCCCCCATAGGAAATAATGGGGCAGTTTGAGCTGAAAAAAACCTAACAACTGCAAAAAAGCAGCGTTCAGCTCCTAACGCGGCCCCATTGTTTACTATAGGGAAACACTTCCTATGTCTGCACCTAACACCCTAACATGTACCCCGAGTCTAAACACCCCTAACCTTACACTTATTAACCCCTATTCTGCCGCCGCTATCGCTGACCCCTGCATTTTATTATTAACCCCTAATCTGCCGCTCCGTACACCGCCGCTACCTATATTATCCCTATGTACCCCTAATCTGCTGCCCCTAACACCGCCGACCCCTACATTATATTTATTAACCCCTAATCTGCCCCCCACAACGTCGCCGCCAGCTACCTACAATAATTAACCCCTAATCTGCCGACCGCATCTCACCGCTACTATAATAAAGTTATTAACCCCTAATCCGCCTCACTCCCGCCTCAATAATCCTATAAAAAATAGTATTAACCCCTAATCTGCCCTCCCTAACATCGCCGACACCTAACTTCAATTATTAAACCCTAATCTGCCGACCGGAGCTCGCCGCTACTATAATAAATGTATTAACCCCTAAAGCTAAGTCTAAACCTAACACTAACACCCCCCTAAGTTAAATATAATTTAAATCTAATGAAATAAATTAACTCTTATTAAATAAATTATTCCTATTTAAAGCTAAATACTTACCTGTAAAATAAACCCTAATATAGCTACAATATAAATTATAATCATATTGTAGCTATTTTAGGATTCATATTTATTTTACAGGCAACTTTGTATTTATTTTAACCAGGTACAATAGCTATTAAATAGTTAATAACTATTTAATAGCTAAAATAGTTAAAATAATAACAAAATTACCTGTAAAATAAATCCTAACCTAAGTTACAATTAAACCTAACACTACACTATCATTAAATAAATTAAATACAATACCTACAAATAACTACAATTAAATAAACTAACTAAAGTACAAAAAATAAAAAAGAACTAAGTTACAAAAAATAAAAAAATATTTACAAACATTAGAAAAATATTACAACAATTTTAAACTAATTACACCTACTCTAAGCCCCCTAATAAAATAACAAAGACCCCCAAAATAAAAAAATGCCCTACCCTATTCTAAATTAAAAAATTTCAAAGCTCTTTTACCTTACCAGCCCTGAAAAGGGCCATTTGCGGGGCATGCCCCAAATAATTCAGCTCTTTTGCCTGTAAAAAAAAACATACAATACCCCCCCAACATTACAACCCACCACCCACATACCCCTAATCTAACCCAAACCCCCCTTAAATAAACCTAACACTAAGCCCCTGAAGATCATCCTACCTTATCTTCACCATGCCAGGTTCACCGATCCGTCCTCCGAAGTCTTGATCCAAGCCTCCGAAATCTTCATCCAAGCCCAAGCGGGGGCTGGCGATCCATAATCCGTCTGAAGTCTTCTATCAAGCGGCGGCTGAAGAGGTCCAGAAGAGGCTCCAAAGTCTTCATCCTATCCGGGAAGAAGAGGAGATCCGGACCGGCAACCATCTTGATCCAAGCGGCATCTTCTATCTTCATCCGATGACGAACGGCTCCATCTTGAAGACCTCCAGCGCGGATCCATCTTCTTCCGACGTCCAACTGAAGAATGAAGGTTCCTTTAAGGGACGTCATCCAAGATGGCGTCCCTCGAATTCCGATTGGCTGATAGGATTCTATCAGCCAATCGGAATTAAGGTAGGAAAATTCTGATTGGCTGATTCCATCAGCCAATCAGATTCAAGTTCAATCCGATTGGCTGATCCGATCAGCCAATCAGATTGAGCTCGCATTCTATTGGCTGTTCCGATTCTATTGGCTGTTTCGCATTCTATTGGCTGTTCCGACCGTTGGTGTCGGCGATGTTAGGGAGGGCAGATTAGGGGTTAATACTATTTATTATAGGGTTATTGAGGCGGGAGTGAGGCGGATTAGGGGTTAATAACTTTATTATAATAGCGGCGCGGTCCGGTCGGCAGATTAGGGGTTAATAAGTGTAGGCAGGTGGAGGCGACGTTGAGGGGGGCAGATTAGGGGTTAATAAATATAATATAGGGGTCGGCGATGTTAGGAGCAGCAGATTAGGGGTACATAAGTATAACGTAGCTTGCGGCGGCGTGCGGACGGCAGATTAGGGGTTAAAAAATTTAATTAGAGTGGCGGCGATGTGGGGGGACCTCGGTTTAGGGGTGCATAGGTAGTTTATGGGTGTTAGTGTACTTTAGAGCACAGTAGTTAAGAGCTTTATAAACCAGTGTTAGCCCAGAAAGCTCTTAACTACTGACTTTTTTTTTTGCGGCTGGAGTTTTGTTGATAGATTTCTAACGCTCACTTCAGCCACGACTCTAAATACCGGCGTTAGGAAGATCCCATTGAAAAGATAGGATACGCAAATGGCGTAGGGGGATCTGCGGTATGGAAAAGTCGCGGCTGCAAAGTGAGCGTTAGACCCTTTCCTGACTGACTCCAAATACCAGCGGGCGGTAAAAACCAGCGTTAGGAGCCTCTAACGCTGGTTTTGACAGCTACCGCCCAACTCTAAATCTAGCCGCTAGGGTTTATTTTATAGGTAAGTATTTAGTTTTAAATAGGAATAATTTAGTTAATTGTAGTTATTTTATTTAGATTTATTTAAATTATATTTAAAGGGCCATAATACCCAAATGTTTAAACACTTGAAAGTGATGCAGCATAGCTGTAAAAAGCTGACTAGAAAATATCACCTGAACATCTCTATGTAAAAAAGAAATATATTTTACCTCAAAAGTTCCTTAGTAGCCACATCCCATTGTAAAGGATTTCTAAGCAGCATATTAGTATGTCTGTCCTGGGACAGCTGAAAGGATGAGCCTCGTGCACTCTCATGTTATTTCCCTATTCAGTGTAACAATGAAATCTCATGAGAGTTAAGTGAAATCTCATGAGATCACAGTAAAAGAGTTCATGACCTCAGCACTGCTGATGCTGATTGACTGCTGTTAATTTCTTCATTTTTTATTTTTTTTTACCTGCAGCTGGGAGCAGCTGAGTATAACTTTTTACACAGAACTTACTCTGCTGAGCTGAGGAGATTGTGAGGTAAAATATCTTCCTTTTTTTACATTGAGATGCTCAGGTGATATTTTCCTGTCAGCTTTTTACAGTTATACTGCATCAGTTTCAAGGGATTTTGCATATGAGTATTATGTCCCTTTAAGTTAGGGGGGTTAGGGTTAGAGTTAGACTTAGATTTAGGGGTTAATACATAATATAGTTGCGGCGAGGTTGGGGGCAGCAGATTAGGGGTTAATAATAGTAAGTAGGTGGTGGCGATGTTAGGGACGGAAGATTAGGGGTTAATAAAATTTAACTAGTGTTTGCGATGCGGGAGTGCGGCGGTTTAGGGGTTAATATATTTTTTATAGTGGCGGCGATGTCCGGTTTGGCAGATTAGGGGTTAAATTTTTTATTTTAGTGTTTGCGATGTGGGGGGCCTCGGTTTAGGGGTTAATAGGTAGTTTATGGGTGTTAGTGTACTTTTTAGCACTTTAGTTAAGAGTTTTATGCTACGGCGTTAGCCCATAAAACTCTTTAACTACTGACTTTTAAATGCGGTACCAGTCTTGACAGGAGAGGCTGTACCGCTCACTTATTGGAAGACTCGTAATACCAGCGCTATGCAAGTCCCATTGAAAATATAGGATACACAATTGACTTAGTGGATTTGCGGTATTTCCGAGTCTGGCCAAAAAAGGGAGCGGTACACCTGTACCTGCAAGACTCGTAATACCAGTGGGCGTTGAAAAGCAGCGTTGGGACCTCTCAACGCTGCTTTTTAACCCTAACGCAAAACTCGTAATCTAGCCCAAAGTTATTTTACCTGATCCCTTTCAAGGTAATAGTCAAAACGTGGTCTGTTGGGGAAGCCTGAGGACAGGTTTGAAAACCAGTGCACTATATGCTTATTTTGTTATTGATCTGCCGACTAAGAGCCCTTGGAAGAGTTGTTGCTGGTTATGAGCTTGGCAGTCTTTAATAACGTTTTATTATATTACTGTAATATTATATAATAAAAAGTTATAATTAGACACAGGAATTGGCGCACATCCAAATATAAAGCCAGGAAGCCTCATCCCATGCAGTCTGGGTGAGTGGTATAGTATTGTAATTTTGGAATTTCTCTTTGTTTTGGCTAATTTTATAGTATTAGGATATATTTGGAAAGCAATTTTTTGCAACATTAAGAGATATGTTTGAAATATGTGAAATTATATGTAGCCAGGAAGCCTCATCACATGCAGTCTGGATGAGAGGTTTGAAATTTTGTTTTGATATATTAAAAATTACATTATTCAGCTTAGTTTGGCTAATTTCATATAGTCAGGACCAGTCTTTTATGGGACACCTTGTAAGTGGTGACTGGCTGAGCAGAATATGGCCATATTGTGTGACTAAGATCCCATCTTTATTTTAAAATATGTTGAAATATTAAGAAGGCAATTTTTTGCAGTATAAAGACAAATAAGAAAAAAAGTAAAAAAGTTTAAATATGTGAAATAATATGTGGTCTCATGCGTTTGGATGTGCGCCAATTCCTGTGTCTAATTATATTTATTTTGGTCACTTTGGCAGCACTCCCACCATATGTTCATTTAAAAACATATGCTTTCATTAGATGTGCTTGATCATAATTTCTTACTGATAATAAAAAGTTATTACAGACTGCCAAGCTCATAATCAGGACCACTAAATTCCGCTATAGGGTGAAACTTTCTTTTGTAAATGAGGCACATATTTCATCTAATCATTGCAATCTGCAATTTGCCATTTATAATTTGTAATATTATTACATATTGTGAATAACAAATGACAGATTGCACTGATTAGGTGACGTATGTTCCACATTTATGGCAGAAAGTTTCACCCTATAGTGGAATTTAGAGGCAGAATTTAGAATAATTGTTGTGGTGATTATTCTTGATTAAGCATATTTGAGTAACACTGAATGGATGTATTTATATGCAGAGCCATCTGATGGGTGGAGCTTTATGTCAAGAGGTGGGATCTAGAGCCCCACCATCTTCAGAATTATCCAGCCATTCAACAAAAGATACAAAAGAGAACAAAGAAAATTTGATAACAGAAGTAAATTAGAAAGTTGTTTAAAATTGCATTCTCTATCTGAATCATGAAAGAAAAATTGTACGTTTCATATCCCTTTAATTTTCTTCTGGCATACATATAGAAAGTTAAATATGTGTCCTTATTTGCAGACAGTAAGCAAAAGGTTGCTACATTACAGATAACATTTTTATTTCTCATTTAAAACGTTCAAAGGTTGGTCTAATATGATTTTTTTCCGCACTGTAGTTTTCAATGTCACAGACTGTTTGGGTTGAACTTTATCTTGGTAATAATTAACTGTCTGACTTATAATTTCCTAATACATAAACTCTTTCATAATAACTTTGAGAATTAATCCTTTCAATACCATGGAAAGTTTAACATTTAAACCTATTTTGAAATATCATATGCACCATATAGTAACTGTGCATTTCATGGTTATACAGAATATGGAGCAGTTTCTGATACTGGTAACTATTCTCAGGTACAAAACTGCAAATGCACTTTGAATAATAATGGTCAATGTTTTGTTTCAGGGGTGCAATCAGACCAAGCTGAGCTTGGGTATATAAGGCAAATACATATTCAGACCCCTAAGATAAGATTGCTGCTTCCTAACCTCTCAGCCACCTTAAAGGTGGTGGAGTTAAATCATCCTGGACTAATCTGACCAGAGTGATTAACACAACCGAAATGTGGGTGTACAGGTTCCCTGTCTAGGTACATTCCCCACCTGCACCTTCTTAATTGGGACCAATTGTGTTTTATCTTTATACATTCATTGGCACAAAACTTAATGCCAGAGTTCTAACGTTTGCAAATCAAGGAAATTCAGGACATAAACCACACCTGTTTTTTTTCATCATTGATTAAATAATTTATGGCATCATCATTAACATCATCTCTCTGCTCTGATACCACTCATCTCATACAACATCAATAACATCATATACTACATGACATATCCCTTAATTAGAGACAAAACTACAGGCGTCACACATCATCAAAAAATATATATTTATTCATCAAACATAAATATATATCTATGGTCTTCATCAGGGTTCAATGTGATCATTTCCAGGTCCACGTAGGGCTTAACTGAGCTATGGGCTTGATAGCAACTGCATCCTCTGCACTCTTAATTGTTACATTAATGTTTTGTTTGAATTATATGTTCTTAACTAATGTATTAGTTGTTTTTAACTAATTTAAGCCTAGGGAGGTTATAGACCATACAATTAGGGGATATAAAATTTTGACCACATAACAGAAGATCAAAGAAGTATGGTCTACTGTTGAGGGCACTCATCTTCTACTACCTATTCCTACTGTTATTTTTTTAAAGAAGACAACTTCTGCCCCCGTTACCTCTCTCCTTGCTCTACTATACTATATTGCAAACTAGAAAACAGTGCATGTGAAAAAAATTCAATACATTGTAAAATTAGATGAACTTGTACCTTTGAGGCTTGAAGGTGCTACATAGCATCCAACTAGCATTCCCCTAGAGCCACCACTGTTCTGATCCTACAAATTATGCTTATGAAGAGCACCAGACACACGCAAATACAGTATGCACAAACTGGCAGATTTTCTCAGAGGCATCCTATTCAAATGTTCTAGTTGGAACACAAGTTTGTTTTTGCAATGTTGATGTTCAAAATTTCATCTTGAATGGTGCTTTTGTAATGCTGACATATTCAATCTTATAGTATTTTAACTGTGATGTGGAAATTTAGCTCATATAGATTTGTGTCAGGTGGAAAACAATGGAGACCAGTCTAAAATACAAACAAGGGGAAACTCGATCTTTATTATTTACTGCTAGTAGGACTTCTACAAACAAGCTAAGGAAAAAGTAAGCTTTAGTTACGTGATTAGGGATGCGCAAATGTGTTTATATTCAAATTTGAATGTTAGAACGAATGTTATTGTAAAAATTTGATTTACATAATCGAATGTTGATAAGAACGAATATTCTTAAAAATTCTATTATCGAATGTTATTTACAATTTTCGAATATCACATTCAAATTAGAATATTACATTTATAAAACACAATGTAGACTAGAAATACTACTTCTAATTTGAATATTACATTTATAAAACACAGTATTAGAATAGAAATACTATTTCAAATTTGAATGTAACATTCAAATTCGATTACATTTCGAAATTTAATGTGATATAAAATACATAGCTAAAAATTCTATTATTCACACCAATATTTTTGAATTTTATTGAAAAATTTGAAAACAAAAATTTGAAAATAGAATGTTAGTTTTACTTTTCGAATTTTTAGCAACATTCGCCCATCCCTATACGTGATACAGCTTATACACCAGATATACAGTATTTCTTGATAAGAGAAATATATGTAATTGGTCATAGTTACTCACACCACACTGCATCACTAGCTGAGACAGCACAATTACAGATAGCAGAAACAAATAACAATAGTGAGTTTCAGGTTTTTTAGCAAAACTATGTTCTCTTTGTCACATCTCATATCATGTGTGTATCTAAGGAAAATAAAGTTTCATAGAACAGTAAGAGACACAGAAGAAACAGGCCAAAGTAATAACAATTGCAACATTTTGAATGTCACTATTTCTCTTTCCAGCAAATAGCATGCATTTTTTTTCTAGCTGCATTATGCTCTGCTGTTTGTCAATTCTTAAAGGGACATTAAACACCTAGATTTCAAGTTTTGCGCTATATAGCGCTGCCATTGCGAGTTTCTAAAAAGCCGGCTTGTGCGTGCGATATGGTGGCAATGAGCTCCATACCGCACAAAATCTAAGGGCTGCTTTGACATACTCGTGCACACTTTCCCCATAGACATCAATGGGGAGAAGGTGTTAGAAAAAAAACTAACACCTGAAGCGCAGAATGGCGATCGCCGTAACGCAACACCATTGATGTCTTTGGGGAAAAAAAAGTTATGTTTAAACCTAACACCCTAAAATAAACCCCAAGTCTAAACACCCCTAATCTGGTGCCCCCGACATCGGCGACACCTAAATAAAGTTATTAACCCCTAATCTGCCGCTCCCGACATCGCCACCACTAATAACAGTTATTAACCCCTATTCCACCGCTCCCCAACATCGCCACCATTATAATAAAGTTATTAACCCCTATTTCCCCCGCACCTCAAAATCACCTCCACTATAATAAAGCTATTAAACCTCTGGCCTCCCACATCACCACCACAAAATAAATCTACTAACCCCTAAACCACCAGCCCCCCACATTGCAAACAACTAAATTAAACTGTTAACCCCTAAACCTATCACCCTCTAACTTTATATTAAAATTACAATATCACTATCTTAAAATAAATAAAAACTTACCTGTGAAAAAAAAAACAACTAAGTTTAAACTAACAATTAACAACTATTATACTAAAATTAAAAAAACTACCAATTTAATAAACTAAATTACATATTTAAAAAAAAACTAACACTACTAAAAAAAATGTATTCTTAAATTACAAAAAATAAAAAATGCTAAATTACAAAAAATAACAAACACTAAATTACAAAAAAATAATAAACACTAATTTATAAAAAATAACAAATGAAATTATCCAAAATAAAAACAATTACACCTAATCTAATAGCCCTATAAAAATAAAAAACCCTCCCAAAATAAAAAATCCCCCTAGCTTACAATAAACTACCAATATCCCTTAAAAGGGCCTTTTGTAGGGCATTGTCCTAAAGCAATCAGCTCTTTTACCTGAAAAAAATACAATACAAAGACCCCCCAACTGTAAAACCCACCACCCAACCAACCCCCCAAATAACAAAACCTAACTCTAACAAAAACCTAAACTACCTATTGCCTATTGAAATCTAAAAAAACCCCACCCAACAAAAGCTAAAAAAAACCCTAACACTAACCCTGTCGATCCACATAAAGTTTCTGAAGTCCGGACATCCAGACGGCAAGAGGTCTTCATCTAGGCGGCAAAGTCTTCATCCATCCAGCGGCGTCTTCTATCTTCATCCAGACAGCATCTTCTATCTTCATCCCGGCGGCGCGGAGCGGGTTCATCCTTCCAAACATCCGGTGCGGAGCATCCTCTTCATACGGTCGCCGCCATACACTGAGTCTTCAATGCAACGGAAGCTTTTCAAAATGGCGTCCCTTGCATTCCTATTGGCTGATTTGATATTTGAAATTCAAATCAGCCAATAGGATGAGAGCTACTGAAATCCTATTGGCTTTTCAAATCAGCCAATAGGATGAGAGCTACTGAAATTCTATTGGCTGATTTGAATAGCCAATAGAATTTCAGTAGCTCTCATCCTTTTGGCTGATTTGAACAGCCAATAGGATTTCAGCAGCTCTCATCCTATTGGCTGATTTGAATATCAAAAATCAAATCAGCCAATAGGAATGCAGGGGACGCCATTTTGAAAAGACTCCCTTGCATTGAAGATTCAGTGTATGGCAGCGACCGTATGAAGAGGATGCTCTGCGCCGGATGTCTTGAAGGATCGACCCGCTCCACGCCACCAAGATGAAAGTAGAAGACGCCACCAGGATGAAGATAGAAGATCCCACCTGGTTGAAGATAGAAGATGCCACCTGGATGGATGAAGACCTCGCCGCCTGGATGAAGACTTCTCGCCACCTGGATGTCCGGGCTTCAGAAACTGTAAATGGATCGTCGGGAGTTAGTGTCAGTTTTTTTGTTTTGTTTTTTTTTTGGGTGTTTTTTTTTTTTAGATTAGGGTTTGGGCTTTTTTAAAAGAGCTAAATGCCCTTTTAAGGGCAATGCAAAAGAGCTAAATGCCCCTTTAAGGGCAATGCCCATACAAATGCCCTTTTCAGGGCAATGGGTAGCTTAGGTTTTTGTTAGAGTTAGGTTTTTTATTTTGAGGGGTTGGTTGGGTGGTGGGTTTTACTGTTTGGGGGTCTTTGTATTTTTGTCAGGTAAAAGAGCTGATTTTTTTGGGGGGAGGGGCTTTTTTTATTTATATAGGGCTATTAGATTAGGTTTAATTGTTTTTATTTTGGATAATTTCATTTGTTAATTTTTTGTAATTTAGTGTTTGTTATTCTTTGTAATTTAGTATTTTTTTATTTTTTGGTTAGGTTTAATGTGTAATTTAGTTTATTTAATTGGTAGTTTTTTTTAAATTTTAGTATAATATTTGTTAGGTTAATTGTTTGTTTAAACTTAGTTTTTATTAATCTCACAGGTAAGTTTATATTTATTTTATGATAGGGATATTGTAATTTTATTTTAAAGTTAGGGGGTTGTTAGGTTTAGGGGTTAATAGTTTAATTTATTTTTTTGCGATGTGGGGCACTGGCGGTTTAGGGGTTAATAGGTTTATTTAGTGGCGTTGATGTGGGAGGCCAGAGGTTTAGGGGTTAATAACTTTATTTAGTGGTGGCGATGTCGGGGAGTGGCAGAATAGGGGTTAATAACTTTTATTAGTGGCAGCAATGTCGGGAGCGGCAGATTAGGGGTTAATAACTTTAATATAGTGTTTGCGATGTGGGTAGGTGGCGGGATAAGGGTTAATAGGTAGTTTATGGGTGTTAGTGTACTTTGTAACATTTTAGTTATGAGTTTTGTGTAACAGTTTTGTTGCACAAGATGCATAACTACTGGTCTCAGATAGCGGAACGGATCGTGTCGGTATAGACTGGAACGCTAGCATTTTAGCCTCACCGCACAACCTGTAATACCGGCGCTATGGAAATCCCACAAAAAAACGTCATTTTTTTTCGTGCAGGATTGACGTTGCGTTACAGGCTAAAATGCTTGCGGTATAGCTATACCGACAAGACTTGTAATGGCTGCATCCGTTTTTTACGCTGAAATGGCCATTTCTTCAGCGTTAAAACCGTAACGCAAAACTTGTAATCTAGGTGTATATAAATCATTGATTGAATTATGTATTTAGAGCAAAGATTAGCCTGACAATAATTTGTACAGGTATTTTTAACAGCTATATTAGTTGTTTAAATATTGAAAAAATCATGGTAAAGTTAATGTCCATAAAGTAACTTAAGCTACTTTTTTTTGCTGAGGCCAATAAGGAATGATTATAAATGACTTACTAGAGTGTTTCACAAATGACTGTGCAGGATATAGCTGTGTCTGCACTTCCATGTTTAACATGAATTGAAAAGCTCACAATATTCAAAATCAAATTACAGGAAAGAATACAATAAATAATGAAAGTATATTGCAAAGTTATTTTACTACATGTGATTAAACATTTACACAGTGGCGTCACTAGGGTTGGTGTCACTCAGTGCGGTAAGTCATGGTGTCACCCCCCCCCCTGAAAGCAGACACACACAAAAACACAGGCAAACACACATACAAACACTCAGACACACTTAAAAACATACTCTGATGCACACACAAACACTCAGAAACACACTCAGACACACACACAAAAACACACACACAAAAACACTGAGACACACAAAAACTCAGACACACACATACAAAATATGTAAATTGCACTGCATTAATTATGAAGCTCATGCCTAGAGCTGCTCCCTGGCTCAGCAGAACATCAAATGAAAGATAAACAGAGCACTCTAAAATAAATCACTGAAGAAAAGGTTTAGGCACGCAAACTATGAAAATTCTGCTCTCTGACCCTGTTCCAAGTCTGTCAGTGCACAGCCCTGGGCCCTGAGTAGTGAGCACAGATAGTCAGGCAGGTTTAGGCTAGGTTTAGGCTAGCAGTGCTAGCAGCGCAAGCCCCACGGCACACCCACAACATTCATAGTGAAATTGGGCAGGGGAGGAGCAAAGTACAAACAAGCAAAAGCAGCCGGGAAAACTATTTGTTGAAATTGCAGCACTGGCTCAAGGGGCAAAAAAATTGTGTGTCTACAACTTCCCCAGTCCCACTAATGTTCACAAATGCCAGCCTCTAATAAAATAATCTATGCATCTCAACATTGTATTTCTTTGAATTTCAATAAAATTAATTTTTTTTTTTTGGTGTCACCCCCTGGAGGGTGTCACCCAGGTGCGGCCCGCACCCCCCGCACCCCCATAGTGACGCCACTGCATTTACATTGATATCTTGAGCTGTTTAATGTCCTTTTTAAGTAGTTGCCTACCAGTTTGGCTGACAGACTTCCATCTGTGAGGTATATATGTTCAGTGGATATCTTGGATTGGAAAAACTGCTGTAAGTAAACTAAATTGAGAACCACTGCAACACATTTTCCACCATCCCAAAAACATCAACTCCCAATTATGCATATAATATTTGTAATATATTAGAACTTTACAATGCTGACAGATCTGAAGAAGAAAGCAATAGAGTGTTTATTACTTCACCAAAAACATAAAATTTAGGAATGGAGAGTGATTGTCTAAAAGTTATTACTGTATCATCTTAACCACATGTAAAACCTTCAAATACTTGCTCCTTAATTTTCCCCCCCAATTCTTAAATGTTAATATCTGACTGACTCATACCTTTTAGTGTTTGTAAAAATAAATGCAAAATCCTAGTGATGGGGTTTGGGTGTTCTCTGGGCTGAACAGGGGATTTTTTTATTATATTGGTAGTGTTTGGACATTGTGATGCTGGTTTTGGAAGGTCCCAGATATCTCATAGTAAAACCAGGACATAAATGCTGAGAATTACACAAGATTTTATATCTTCAGACGAATTATAGGATGATAAAGTTAGGGAATGCTAGAGATTTGACTCTCTGAGCCTAGTTATGGGTAAACAGAATAATGTTATAGTCCAAATAAGCAGATGTCTTGGGAACATTCCTAACTGATTGAACACTGCATGACCAATAAACTTGGTATCAATAGTGGTTGGACTCCATTCGTGTTTGTTTTGCCTTTGTGTTTGTTCTGCCATTGGTCTTCAAAGGCTGTACTTTACTCTTAAAGGGACATTAAACTCCTGGTTACAACTTTCAGTAACATAGTTACTACTCACCATGCTAGCATTTTTTCTCTTGTACATGCAGCTCTCTTATTTTAACCCATAAAAGAATCCAACAGGTAAAGCTTGGCATCTTTATACTGGGCACCGCCATCTTGTAGCTGCCTTTTGATACCTCTACTTTGCACTTTGAGTTAGCTTACACAACAGAATACAGAAGCTTTACATATTTTCATTTTTTTTCCACCACAGTTTAAAAGTTATAAAAGAAATATAAAAAGCCCTCAGGAATAATAAAGAACAATGTGCCCACTATAAATATGTACAGCTCCTGCTGTATATTGTGCACTCTAAACTGAAGAGAACAATAATGCTTGTCAAGGAGTCAACAATATCACTGATCTTTGAATGTGCACTACTTCTATCACAGTGTGTGAGTAAACTTAAATTCCAAGATGGCGGTACCCAGTGTGAAGAGGCAGAGCTTGGTGAGTAGTAACTGTTATACCTAGCAGTTTAATGTCTTTTTAACCCTCCCAGAGCAAGAGTGTTTATAACCACTGTATGGAAGAGACTGGATTACACAGAAATAATTAGAATGAAATGCATGTGTTTTGTTTTGTTGTTTTTGGAGGGGATTCATTTTTTTTAAAGGTTCAAAATGTACTTTTCTTAATGATGTGTGGTAAATGTTTGATATATCTCACAGCCTCTTGTGAACCTTGTGAACTTTGGTTGATATTTGTCCAGCAGTTTTTTTTTTTGTCCCCCTGTGATGTCCTATTACACCTACAATGTATTCACAGGAAAAGTCTGCAACAGACATTCCCACAAATGCACCGATAGAAAGACACACGCAGATCAACATTCAACAATTATAGACGTCTTCTCATATGCCCATATATAGCAGTTAGAATTAGCAAAGTGAAATCACAAACTTTTGCTTGTTGCAGCTTGTACAGTCCGTAAACAAAGCCACAAGTCTTTTTGTTTCTTGTTTAAATACTCTTAGTAACTTTAGTCTGCTGTCTGCACATGGGATTTCCCTACTTTATGCAATAATCCATTTAACCCTGTATCTATGCAGAACACTGTAGGAGGAATTACTAAAATGCCCAGTTGCCTATTGTTTAACCAATTCCTCTTTTTCTATTTCTTATTAAAACCATTCTTTAGTTATTGTATAACAATAAATTCTAGATTTTACATTTTACTTCTGATGCCAACGGTAATTCAAATACAATGTATTACTTAAAGTAGTAAAGTATATATATATAACAATTCTTTTAATATTTATAGTAATTCTACAGTAGCACAGTAATATGGTCAACATGATTTCTAACCTTATCACTCATAAGTGTAAACTCATAAGTGTAAACCGCTGCAACTCCGCAAATCAGTAAACCAAAAGTTTTTTGTTTTTTTTACAGGAAGATAAAACAATCATTTAAAATCTCAATTTCACCACTTGTCCAGCACATATTTTCAGGCTTGTCATAATACTGTCCTACATAGGGGAAGACAAGAGGAGGAGTTGATGCATAGCCTGGCTGCATCAATAGATGTGTCCAAGCCCAGCCACACCCTGGACCTGGAGGAGTAAAGCTAAACCTTTCTGCACCAAAAGCTGTGCCACACCCTGGAGGACTAAGGCAAAACCTTTCTGCAGCAAAAGCTGTTCCACACCCTTGAGGAATAAGTTGCAAACTCTGGTTCAAACTATTTCTAAGTATGTATAGTTTGTGTGTGTCTCTGTGTTTTTTTTCTTCAAACCTTTTAGGGACACTAAAGTCAAAATTAAACTTTCAGGATTTAGACCATTCAGTTTTAAGATACATTCCAATTTACTTTTATGATCAAAGGGTGCACAGTATTTTTATGTGCACACTTTCTGAGGCATCTACTACTACAGGTCATGTGCAAGAGTTCACAGTGTATATGAGTCGGGCTTATCGTTCATATTCGAAGTAGAAAGTAACCGTGATCGCTTGAGCACAACCGTGATTTACGCTAGAATGGTTACCGTGAATTCAGAACTCTGGTTAACTAAAAAGTGTCACAAAACACTTTAAAAATACATTGCAAAGTATAGTTAAACTCATAAAACACTATCTAATAAAAATGATTAAGAAAAAATATTGCACACAAAAGTTATAAAGGCTCAAAAATATGAGATCTTAGGTGTTAGAAAAAAAAAGGCAGGCAAATTGCTTTAATATATTTTAACATAGAGATACATACATATACATGTCTAAAGATGTATATGTATGTATATATATATATATATATATATATACAGTATATATATGTGTGTGTTCATGTGTATTTATGTATTTATATGTGTATATATGTATTTACAGACATATATACACATATAAACACATACAGTACATACATATGTATACACATATACACAGATATAGAAGTGCATTGGAGCCCTTTTGCAGTTAAGTAGATAAAAACATGAAAAAACATATTTTTGCAATATTCATATTTAATAATGGTTTTAACTATGTATTTACTGTACATATTTTACGTTCCAATGTTATTCACATAGCAGAATATTTTCTATGTATTTTTAAATAGATATTCCTAAATCTGTGTATATCTATACCTATATATAATTTTATAAATATACTGTATGTATATATATATATATCTATATATAATATAGGCGTTAGACCGAGCGCACTCCAGACGTCAGCAAACAACCCCGGGTGCAGCAAAGCAGAGTATAGACCAAAATATGGAAGCGCACTCCAATACCATTGGAGTGCGCTTCCATATTTTGGTCTATATGTATATAGGTATAGATATATATTGTACCAAAATACCATCACATATATGTAGAAATATGTATTTATGAATAAATAGAACATATTCTTCTATGTGAAGAACATTGGAATGTGAAATATTCATATTTTCTTGCCAGGTTAGTGCATATGTGAATTTGTGATTCGGTTAGCGCATACGTGAATAAGCTATAGGGTTTGCGCATATGTGTATATGCGATTGGGTTAGCGAAAAAGTAGGGTTTTTTTTCCACTTTTTTTCTCCATTAACTTCTATCGGGGGAATAGGTTATCGCGCTAGAAGTAAGCAGTTTGGACTCGTCGAGCGCAAAAAGTTTTCTTCTAGTGCAATTAGTGCTCTAGCATAAGTGCTAAATAGCGCTTCACTCGTAATTTGGCCCTATATTTATCTAAAATTATATCGAAAATCTTTACCACAGAAATGGGGCGTCTCCCATTATGTTAATGAACTTATGCGATATCTAATTTTAAACACAATAAAAGAAATATACAAGACAATATTATTGCAGGCCAGTCCATATTGGTAAAAACAAACTTGTTTTCAAATAAATGGGACAGCCTTATGAGCTGTCCCGTTTATAGACACGTAGTTATTAGATAAGGTTCCTTACTCAGAGTATCAATCCGGAAAAAGGGCCTTATAAAACAGCTCCTTATGGAACTTTTAAATGTTTACCATTAATCAAAACTGGTAGATAATATGCGTTCCTCTGCCCAGTCAATCGTTAACCGAGGGCTCCGCACTCCCAACTAGTATATGCGGCTGACAGTGTGGTGTCTTGTGAAACAGCTCCTTTTGGAACTTTTAAATATATTCCTGTCAGTCACACTTGGTAAATAAAATGCGATCCTCTGCCTGGTCAAATGTTAGGTATGGGCTCCCCAGGATACCGCACATCTGCCCAGTGTATGCGGGAGATAGCATCTTCCAATGGAACAATACGTAAAATTCCACCCTCCCTGTATTATTCGTGACAGGAACAGGAGTTATTTTGTTAGTGTAAAGACATTAAATCCTTCCTGGTTTCCTTAAAGGGACATGGAAGCCAGAACTTTTCTTTTATGATTAAGATGGAGCATACATTTTTAAATGACTTTCCAATTTACGTCTGTTATTAATTTTGCTTCGTTCTCTTGGTATCCTTTTTTGAAAGAGCAGCTTGACGGCCCATGTTTCTGGAGAGTCCTCAGACTCACCAGAAACACGGGCCGTCAAGCTCCTTTCGGAGCTTGATAGATAGGCCCTAGGAGTTAGCGGAACACACCATTAAGCCAATGACAAGAAGCATGTATGTGCAGCCACCAAACAGAAGCTAGCTCCCAGCTCCTGAGCCTACCTTTGTATGCTTTTCAATAAATTATACCAAGAGAACAAAGCAAATGAGATAACAGAAATTAATTGAAACGTTGTTTACTCTGCCTGAATAATAAAAGAACATTTTTGGGTTTCATGTCTCTTTAACTATGTAGCCTAATGTCTATTAAGAGTTATTTCTTGTTTATAAACACATGGATAATTATATAGGTAGCGTATCATGTCCGCTGCACATCGATAAATGCCGACATCATACGCTGTCGGCATTTATCATTGCAATTTATACACACAAATTACAAGCAAACAGATCACAGGTGAGGATGGTTACCTTTAATAGCCATTCAAACCCCTTTGTGTCAACTTGTGTGCATGTTATCAGGCCAAAATCACCAGGGTATGTAAACTTTTTTTCAGGGTCATTTGGGTAGTTTCTGTTGTCATTATGATTTAAAAAGAGTAAACACAGTTGATTGATAATAAATGGCTTCAGCCAAACACTAACCATGAGTGAAAGAAAAGTTTTTGTGTTATCATTCATATTTTCTGAAAAATGGCCAAGAAATCATAAATTCTGCCAGGGTATGTAAACTTATGAGCACAACTGGTATGTACACAGGATATGAATATATAAATATATATATAATTGTTGATAAATCCAATTCAGAATTATGACCATTTAGAAACAGTGTATCCATTTTATTGATGAATTATTCTTCCTTATATACAAGTGGAGCGCAATTTTGTGTTTGCGTTTGAGCGTTACATCTGCTAGATGTCTTTTTTTTAAATCGGTGGTTAGCGCTCGTATTACGAGTTGAAAGTAAAAAGTACTTGTGATAAAATATATACTACGCATTCCCCAAAGACTTTAATGGAGCCGCAACGTTAAAAAAAAAAACATTTCCATATATATAACAAATTCCTATGTATATCTGATGGAGTTTAGATTACATATATATTTATACACACACATATATAGATAGATAGATAGATAGATAGATAGATAATTATATATAGGTATAGATATATACAGATCCATATAGAAATATCTATTTAAAAATACACATAACATATTCCCCAATGTTAAGAACATTGGAATGTACAATATTTACAGCTACTTGACTGCAAAGGGCTCCAATCCACTTATATATATATATATATATATATATATATATATATATATATATATATATATATATAAATGTCTATATATGTATACATATGTATTTATTCTTTTATGTGTATATATGTCTGTAAATACATATATACACATACAAATACATAAATGCATATGTACACACATATAAACATATATTGAGAAAGGTCCAGGTGTGGGCCGAAAGTTGCGCTGTAACTCACCTTGTAAAAGTAAAGATGTCTGAAGCACACCGAATACAACTTCTCTCTCAGCTCAAGATTTTGCCAGCCACTTCAATAACAAAATTGACTCCATCACAAGTGAAATCAGCTCTCAATATACTACCAATCTCCCACCCCCCCAAAAGCTTGCTATCATCCAAAACCCACATAACGATACATTTAGCTCTTTCATCCCTTTTACTGAGGAAGACATTTCTGCCCTTATATTGTCCTATCCCCTCACTACCTGTCCCGTCGACCCCATCCCCTCACAGCTACTCCCCTCCCTCTCTTCTACCCTTACCCCTATACTCACACACATTTTCAACATCTCCTTCAGCGCCATTATATTTCCCTCATCTCTTAAACATGCGCTGGTCATACCTATTCTCAAAAAACCCTCTCTTGATCCAACCTCCCCATCCAACTACCGCCATATTTCCCTACTCGCCTCAAAGCTTCTTAAAAAGCTAGTGTATGCACATCTATCTCATTTTTTTACATTAAACTTCCTCCTTGACACACTGCAATCTGGATTTCACCCCATCACTCCACAGAGACAGCAATTGTCAAGGTTACCATTGACTTACTTACAGCAAAATCGAAAGGCCACTTTTGTTTGCTTATCCTCCTTGATCTGTCTGCAGCGTTTGATACTGTTGACAACCCTCTTTTGCTCCAAACCATCCAATCCTTCGGCATTTGCGACACAGCTCTCTCGCGGTTCTCTTCCTACCTGTCTAACCGTACCTTTAGTGTATCCTTCTCTGGGGCATCCACTGCCACATTACCACTTTCTGTTGGGGTACCGCAAGGCTCTGTCCTCAGACCCCTTCTCTTCTCAATCTACACGTCATCATTAAGCTCCTTAATAAAGTCCCACGGGTTTCAATATCATTTGTATGCTGATGACACCCAAATCTACCTCTCTGCACCAGACCTATCTCCTTCCTTGCTAATATGTGTCACTAACTGTCTTTCAAATATATAATCCTGGATGTCCTCTCACTACCTTAAAGTGAATGTAAATTTTCATGTGAAAGTTCCCATTTTTTTAAAAAAAACTATTAAAAACAGGGGCACTTTCATTCATGAAAATTGACATTGCACCGGATTTTAAAAATACTTACCTTTTTCTTCTGAAACTCCGGATCACCGTTCTGAAACAATGTCCCCGTCTGATTCTTCCTGGTTAACTTACCCAGCAATGACGAAATGGGCTTCCTCCAATCAGGGCGTTGCCTCAGGCAATGATTCCCCCAGGGGAAAGCCATGATTGGAGGATGCCGGAATCATCATTATTAACGTATGAAGAGCCTTGCGACGGGCTGGTGAAGTGCTAGAGCAGCTTCAAGAAGAAAAGGTAAGTATTTTAAGAAAACGGGTGAAATGTAAAGTTTCATGAATGAAAAAGCCCCTGTTTTTAATAGTATTTTTAACCCCTTAAGGACCAGCGACGTAACCTGTATGTCGCTGGCCTTTTTTTGGGACTTGATTGTTTTATAGCGCAGTCTTTCCACCAGCATTGAGACTGCTCTATTCCACAAAGCCTGCTGGAGGGAGGGCATTAATAGCGTGTTCTTGCTAGACTTGTGCTATTATGTCCAGAAAAACCCCTTAACGACCTGTGACATACAGGGTACATTGTGGTCATTAAGGGGTTAAAAACCAGGCACTCATTCTTTAACGTTTACATTTACTTTAAGCTAAATCTCTCCAAAACTAAGCTCCTTATTTTACCCCTTCTTCAAAAATCTCCACCCCCCCATTTCTCTATAACCGTCGATAACTCCATGATTACCTCCTACCCTGCATGCCCGATGTCTTGGGCTCACACTTGACTCAGATCTTTCTTTCACTTCTCACATTCAGTCTTCGGCTAAAGCCTGCCGCTTCCACCTTAAAAACATCTCTAAAATTAGAAATTTTCTTACACAAGACACAACTAAGATTTTAATCCACTTTCTCTTGCCTCCAGGAATAAACACAAATTCTGACTCTGACATACAAAACCCTCAACTTCACTGCTCCCCCTATATCTCAGACCTTGTCTCCAGATACTCTCCCTCCCGTCCCCATTGCTCTGCTCACAACCTTCTATTCTCCTCCTCTCTTGTTACTTTCTCACATTCCCATTTACAGGACTTCTCCAGACTGTCTCCCATCGTGTGGAACTCTCTGCTTCGCTACGCAAGACTCTCCCCTAGTTTTGAAAGCTTCAAGTGCTCCCTCAAGATTCTATTGTTCAGGGATGCATAGAACCTACACTAACCTTTCCTAACTCCATTGCTATCCCCTTGAATCCCTTAGCATGTAAGCCTATGAGACTAGCTGTTTGTAGATCATCTTCATTAGAGCTGATTACAACAGTGCGCTATCTTGTACAGTGCCTATGTTTATAGCGCTACAGAATCTGTTGGTGATCTACAAATACCTGATAATAATAATTAACATAATGGAAAGCGTCTTTATGTTTATGATATATATATATACATATTTAGACATCTGAATTTATGTATCTCTATGTTAAAGCCCTCTGCCTGCTTTTTTTCTAACAACTGTGTCCTCATATCTTTTAACTCTTATAAATTTTAATGCATTTTTATTTTTCCATTATATTTATCAGAAAGTGTTAATATGAGTGTAACTGTACTGTTAAATGTATTTATGATGTTTTGTGCAACTTTTTTGTTTCGCAGAACAGTTAACCAGAGCTTTCAGAGCTTTCAAGCCATAATAATCATTCTAGTTTAAATCACTTCTGCACTCGCGCATTCATAGTTACTGTCAACTCATAATACGAGCTGTATTTAACTCGCATGCAAACGGATGCAAAAACCTAATATTTCTTGCACGCAAACATTAGCGTTCCACTTGTAATCTAGCCCATAATAGGGATTTTATTACAGTTCCTCTTTGGCGTATAAATACCCAAATAAGACAATCTTTCTAATTCTTTTGATAAACTTCCCTAAAATGTCTATAAAGATAAGTATCTAAATCTCCCTTGCTGTTATTACAGAGATGTTTCCTAATCCCTTACTCTTAAAGGGACAGTATACTGTAAAATAGTTTTTCCCTTAATGTGTTTACAATTGCTTTTTTTACCAACTGCAGAGTAAAAAATGTATCAAAATTAGCTTTTTAAGGTTTATTTCTGTATATTAATGCTCTGATTTTGTGTTTTGAAGCCACAACCTAATAAAATAGGTTGAGCTTGTAGGTATAATCAGATCTCATTACTGTATCACATTGTGCACATATACCTGCTTCTTTATCTTATATCTGTCCTTAAAAAAATCACCAATACTGTGAGAGAACAATGGAAAATCAACATTTTATTACCTTATCTCTGCTTTATCACACTGGGAGTGTAATTTCTTCTGCTGGCTGTGTTTACAAAGCTTATCTATAGCTGGTACGCGCGGCCACAAACTTTCAGAATAGGTGGGGATACCACATGCTAAATTAACAATTTCAAATGCCAATATAAGGGTAAAGGAGCTACTTGTAAACAATTTAATACACTCCAGTAGGTAAAGTGGATCATTGGGAACAAATTAAAGGGGAGAACATTTTTGAGTAAACTGTCCCTTTAAGGTCCTAGTGGTCTCCCCTAAATATCTTTTTCCACATGAACATTCAACAAGATATACCACCCCTTTATCTTAACACCTGATTATGTTGTTATTTAGAAATGTTACCATTGTTTGTTGGGATACAAATGTTTTCTTTTTCTTTTAATTCTTATATGCCCTACAGTTAAAGCAAGGAAAGGAGCCGCTCAGCTTTTATCCCTGAAAGTCTACATCTGTAAAGAATGATTTTTTGATTCCCAAACTCACTGGAGGCTAAAATAGATTTTAAATGTCTTGCTTTCCTATAAAATACTCTTGGAAGTGGTGTCACCTTATTCCCTATAATTGGATCATTTTGAAACAGATGCCAATTTTCCAAATTATTTTGTTCAATATTTTATGATCACTACTATAATTAGTAATTAGTGGGATATATATTAGATCTTCAGTCTCATTCCTTCTTTTTGCCCCACATTTTAACTGTTTTTCCTATCTATTTGTCTTACATGTTCAATCACAATCTACTTGCCAAGTTCCTTAAAAACTTTGTGCAAGTGTACCTAGAAAACATTATGCTCGTTTGAAGGCAAAGGATGTTCACACCAAATTTTTTATTTGATTTAGATTTTTCTCATGTTCAATCACTTTGCATTTTGTTAATTGATACAAATAAACCATTGACATTTCTGTTTTTAAAAGTATTCTTACTTTACAGTATTTTTTTCACACCTGCCTAAATATTTAATCTTTTAAACAGTACTTTATGTATGTTTATTACCCACTTGCAATTTATTGGGAAAATATTATTTTTTTTTTAAATGTTATTTTTAGCTTATTTTCTAGAAATGAAAATGTATGAATTCCTTCCTCCCCTATACTCCTGATACGTATATGTACAGGTGTTTATCAACATTATTGTTTTTGTGGTATAGGCTATTTTCAGTGGGGATCAAATAATTCCTCCATAATAGTTGATAGCTGTAATTATTCTTTCCCTTTTTTTGAGATTATCTGTGATTTAACTTGATGTGTTTTGGAGCATGTGGGATTTTACTTTGACTGAAAACAGTTATAATTAAAAAAAGTGGTTGCTATGGTGACACATAACACTGGTGATGTCATCTGTTACCTAGTGTGTGTGTGTTTACTATCGTGCAAACGATTTTCCTGAACTTTAGTTTTATTTACATTTATATATATATTTTTAATTTGATGTGCTCTCTCTGTATACACACACACACACTATGACTTTCAGTGTGTAACTTATGAACCACTTAGCAAACGTATGTTAACTTCCACAGATCAGCAGAATATGAGTTTTCCTGTATAAATGACAGCACTGTGTGGTATGTAGTGCATTGGCTTTTCTATACCTGGATCACAGCCCTGCCTTTGGAGCCATGGCACACCCTGGGAGGTGCTGGAACTACACACTGAACAGTACAGGAAATCCATCAGCCATAGCATAAGATCTTTTGTACCCGGAGGGTATAAAATTCATATCATTAGGGCGCTGTTCAGAGGCTGGAAAGGCTCACTGTTAACTATTTAGTTACCATGGCCACCAGGCATTAGAATGTTGCTACGTTTCCTTTACAGTGTAAATTGTGCAAACCCTTAAAGCAATGGATGGAAATGGTATCAATCTGTGTTATTTAATCTCATTACTGTGTCATTTTTTTTTTGTACAAAAAACATCCATACTTAAAAAACTGTTCTCCAGTAATCACCCAGAGGTTGGCTTATCAAAATGTACTTAATTATTTCAGTCTAAAGAATTTAAAGGGACAGTAAATACTTGATTTTTTTTTTATAAAATGTTATGTATAATGGAAAAACTTTGCACTATAATATCGTTGTTTATGTTGCCCTTTTTCGTGTCATTTAGCTTTGAAAATTGAGGATTTTCTTTTTCTCAGAACCTGAAAAGCATCCTGCTGACTTCTCAAGGCTAACCTGCTACATATCTGTCCCTAATTGGATGTAACTGATAACAACTGCAAAACAGTACATTTTAAACTATGACTGTGGCTAGCCTTGTTGTCTTCAGACTAAACCTCAGATTGGCTCTTCCAAAAAAAGGCAAATGAAAAGTGGAGTTTGGCTATTGACAAATAAATATTGTAAAAAGGATATTAATTTGTTTTTAAAAATGTTTATAGTTGGCTGAAATGTTATTCTATAGCAACACAACAGAAATAAATTGTAATTACAAGGTGTGTTCTGCCCCTTTAAGGCTTGATTTATCATCTTTCCATAATTAATCCGATTAAATTCTGGCAAAAACAGTAAAAAAGGTTACCTTGAGTGAAATCTTATTTATATAATTTATAATATTTAGTTATCTATTTTTTCTTTTGGAGTAGTAAATTACGTTAAAAGGGACTTTCCAGACAAAATTTGAAACCATGTGGATGCATTTCAGTTTTAAATAGAAGCATTTTTGCAATATACATGTAACAGCAAAAATGCTTGTAATAAAAATGCTTCAAAAGAGTATTTAAATATGCACGGTGCACCAGCTTGTACTATCTGATATTGACTCAATTTGTTAATTGCTGACATAATACAAGCCCCTCTGGTGCTTTGAGCAGCTGCAGTATTTGAAATGCTGGTGCACTGAGGATATCCAGCTTTGCTTCACATGCATGTGCAGAGAAAAATGCTAACTCTAAAACAGTGATAACTTTTAGTAAAATCATTTTTGCAAATCCATGTATATTTTAAATATGTTTCTCTTAAAAGATGTAATTCATCTATGTGCATTCAAACTAAATCTCCAAAAATGGCTGAAGTCGCAGTGGTAATCTCCTGAGAAATTATGTCAGAAAGTCTAGTGGGACTTTTTTTTCTACCATTTCCTGGCCCCCTGTGTCATGTGACAGGCATCAACCAATCGCAGACTAGTAAACGTATACCCTGTGAGCTTGGGCACATGCTTAGTAGTAGCTAATGCCTCAGAAACTGTGAATTTGACAATGGAAGTAAATTGGAAAGTATCTTAATACTGCATAATCTTTCTAAACCATGAAAGTTTATTTTTACTTTAGTGTCCCTTTAAAACAGGAATGTAAGTTTACAGCAAAAGACAACTGTTTGTGTCTGTGTGTGGGCCTGATGATCAAAACATCATCGATCCAGAAGTGAAAAACATGCGGGGGCTGTTCTAAGGGAATTATTAAAAAAACACATGAAAAAAAACGCTTGTTCCTGCGAGTTGCAAGATGTCGCCCATATAAAGTAAGGAAGCTTTCTGGAAAGGGAAACTTTGCTGGGGAGAGAGAAGTTAACAGGGGCCACACTTTTAGAATGAAATACTTCAGCCAATTTGAATCAGATGATTGATCATCCTGCTTTCAGAGTACAGTATCTTACAATTGCATCTATTTTCGTATGCATGTGCTTTTCTGCAAGGATAATAAGTGTTTTGCGCCCACCCACCTCCCTGCAGCTGCCCCCACCCACCAACGATCGACACCATCACTGGCCAATGCAGAGAGGGCCACAGAGTGGCCCTCTCTGCATCGGTGTGCCAAAAATGGTATTACAGTGATGCGTCAATATCGAGGCATCACGGCAATACCTTGAAAGTGTCTGGAAGCGATCAGGATCACTTCCAGACGATTTAAACCCCTAATGACATACAGGGTACGTCATTGGTCTTTAACGACCAGTTTGTGTATGACGTACTCTGTACAACGTGTGTCGTTAAGGGGTTAAATTACCCCACCATTTTGGATGACATTATGAATGTCACCATACAGATAAAAACCTTACCTGCATTAAAACAATAAATAATAAGCACTTTTACGTTAATAAATGTTATCCGCATCAAGAACCCAACAAACACACCACTATACTAATAAAACCCTGTAAACAGTGCTTTAAAAGACACACATATATAGCTATATGATTTTGGAGCACAACAGGTTAATTGCAAACGTGTCACCTTTTTGCATCACTTCCCACTTTTGAAAAAAATCAATAAACCTACTGACCTTCTGACTTATATGACACATAGTTGTAATCTGCAATATATACATGTCCATAGTATATATCATCAATTAAAGGGATAGTGAAAGCTGTAGAGTAACTCAACCCATCATTCACTGGCATCAAACTTTTAGAGTTGAGGATCTCTTTGTGGCAGGGTATGGCATCTGATTGACTGTACCATCCGCTGGCGTAACATCATGAATGAAGGAATTGACAAAGACTATGGGCAGCCAATAAGGGTATGTAAACAAGCACCTGAGAAGTGTTAAAAATTCATTTGAAGAGCAAGAGCAATTAAAAAAATGTACATGCTTAGTCACACAGAGTATGCAGGTCACTACAATAAAATGACAGTTTTGCTGTCCCGTTAGGCACAAAATTACTAAAAAACATACAAACTGTAACTTTGTTAACACACTGTGCATGGTTTACATTTATCTTATATCAGATGCTGCCAATTAGTAACAGATGTAACTGAGCTTGTTTGTTGCTCTAAACAATCACTGTGTAGTATCTATCCAGAACATACATCTGAGCTCCACCCTTTAGTAATTAGCATTAAACAGACACACATTTTATAGGGACACTAAACACATTAAAAACATTCCATGCAGCTCCCTCTGAGTAGGGGTGCCGCCATTTTGGAACTTAGGTTTCACTGTAGGTACCTGAATGAGAGTTGCTTCACATGTGCAAACACATCAGCAATGGATTGCAATGAAAGGTAGACTAGATTTAATGTTAGCGCCCACAATACCTAATGCTCATATTACAAGTTGAAAGTAAATACGAACACCCAAGTGCAATTGGATTTTACGCATTTCGGGTGGTGGCGTGACTGAAGACTTTGGGGTAGATTTATCAAGCAGTGGATGCTGCAATCTACTCCCGAAGTTTCAGGTCCACATGAAACTTAAGTTAAGAAGCAGCGGACATAAGACCGCTGCTCCTTAAAGGGTCATAAAACAAGTTGGGATAGAGACAAAATATAATAATATGTACTTGAATTACTTTACCTGCAAATGTATACTGCAGTGCCTCACCATTAACACTTTCTTTTTAGTTTCTGAATTGTAAAGCTCTAACTCCCCCCACACATTTCCTTCTATGGCTGTATCTATGTTTATTGTTGTTTTGGTAGAATGCAAAAGTGCATAGGAATTATCTACTGGAGCATGCCTAGAAGCTGTGAACTCAGTTTAAATACAATGCCTGTGTCTAAACACTGATAAGTGGGGGGGGGGGGGTGGGGGTGGAGTTGGCTTCTCCAGGCAGCTTAGCTATGTATTTCATTTTGCGTATTTTTTAAAAATAATTTAAAAATACTTGCCAGCATTTTTTAAACAATTTTTTAATGCAAACTATTTTTAATTAATTAGCTCTTTTAGGATATGCACAGATCTCAAACGGTTTTATGTCCCTTTAACTCATTGGACAGCAATCATCCCGATCGTATACAATCACGAATATTGACACTGCCTGCGTACAGCCGATTGGCCGCGAATGTGCAGGGGCGGCATTGCACAAGCATTTTGCCAGAAATGCTTGTGCAATGATAAATGCAGACAGCGTATGCTGTCAGCATTTATTGATGTTGGGCGGATCATGTATGCCTGACATTTGATAAATCTACCCCCTTGGGTATAGTGTTGGGAGTTAAAAAAAAAGAATGTGCACCAAACACAACATAAATACAATAACATATATAGTTAAACTTAAATATACATTACCTGATAACAATTATTCATATAACTATATATTTTTTTATAAAGGTTCAAAGGTATATACATAAGTATTAATGTATTTATATATGTACAGTATACATGTAAACAGATACCTATATACACATATAAACACATATATACACATGTATACAAACATATAAACATATATATATACACATGTATACAAATATATAAACACATATATACACTTTGGAGCCCTTTCCACTCAAATACCTGAAAACATGAAAAAGCATTTTAACCAATATTGATATTTAATAATGTTTTCAACTGATATATTGATATATTGTAAATATTTTACATTCCAATATGTCTGTGTGTGTGTAAATATATATATATGTATATATATATATATATATATATATATATATATTTTACAGTCTAACCATTATATATATATATATATATATATATATATATATATATATATATATATATATATATATATATTATAAATATATATATATATATATATATATATGGATATACAGTGTATATATATATATATATATATATATATATATGTGTATATTTTACAGTCTAACCATTATCTAAATATACATATATATATTTTTTATGTGACTGTCATTGGAATGTAAAATATTCATAATTCATGTCAGATATATCTCACTTGGTTAAACGCAATCGTGTTAGCGCGCGAATAATGAGTGTAAGTTTTTTATTTAACTTTGCTGCTCTAATAAAGTCTATGGGGAGAATACGTGAATGCGGTCCCGATATCTGAGGTCCAAGTTTTAGTGTACCCAGTGCACGCAAAAAGCTAAGTGTGAGCGCTAAAAAGTGCGCAACTTGTAATCTAGCCCTTAGTGCTTATTGTCACTTTAATGAGATTTTAAAACAAAAACAGGTAAAATAAATAATGAATGTATAATGCAATGTTATATTTTGATTAATAAAACATTTTATGAAATTAAAATTTTATTAATTTTGAATTTGATGTCTCTAAATAAGTATCCGAATGCTTGCTACATGCCTAAACCAGCTATTTGCGTAAACCCCTGTACTATAAGCCTTCTACAAACATAAATGATTATTGCATAGACTCAAAATGATTAACCATTGATTTGCTAGTGCTGTTCGTTAGCATAAAATGGTTGGTAGAATGCAGAAAGTTACTGCATATTGTGGCCTAAGCTAAACGCAGCTATACCTGTGCATTTTGCAGCTGACATGCTGTGTCTAGGATCTGGTATGTGATGAGTAACCGTGTTTGGGTGTGTGCGTCTGATGAGGATACTGACACACTCCCTTATCATTTATACACACCGGAGGCTGTAGGTGAGTCTGGCTTTAAATAGGCTGTTCAGGGAGAAGAATTGCAGTTAGGATTTGGGGTGGAGAAGGAAACGTTCTCTAAGGGCTTGGATATCAGAGAAAAGTGAAAGTACGGAAAGGTGAGTCGTATACATTTCTATTTAGAAAAATAATGCACTCTGTTGGATTTTCCTACACTTGAGCTGGAGTTTTATACTCTGGAGAGAGAGTTCTTAAAAAAAGATTATGAAAATTTCACATGGAATTGTCAATTGATACAAACAGCACCAAACATGGAATTTCAGAATGTTTCCAGGGAAGGATGTGTGATATTATGGCTGGGTTTTGACTATAACATTTTGTATTTGGGATTCTGTATAGTTCCAAAGAGGAAATTAAGCTTAGCTTATTATGTATCCTATTAATTCATCTTTTGGGAATTATATAATATTCTTTTAAATATTAGAAATGATTTAGGGGGGAATTTCAGTTTTATTTGTTACACTGTGATACAAAACCTGCTCACAGTATCATAAAAATATGATTTTATTTAATTGATATATAATTGGACTGTGTTGATTCTTGATAAATCAATCCTATAATGAGTCTTGTGAAGATTTTGGAAACAGTTAAACAGCCTGGATATGGATAATTGGAAAAAAAGTAATCACTTATATTTTCAAATGTATGAGAACAAATAAACCGTGATGTGATTGTTTTTCACTTTAACCCCTTAATGGCAGTATTTAACAACACGGATCTCACCAACAATAGCAGACCGCTCTATTTCTCCATACCTCACTGCCTGAGGCATCAGAAATAGTGCAGTCTTTAGCTGTCAGCGAGACCCGCTCTATTAAAGCCCTCAGCGCAAAAGACAGCCAACATACAGGGTACATTGGTTGTCTTTAAGGTGTTAAATCAGTGGCATATTTAAGTTTTGTAGTGCTATAGGCTCTCAAAATTCTGCTGCCTCCTCCACCCCCAAGACTTTAGACTGTTTTGGCCATAAAATGTTTTGGTCAGGGAGTGAATTTTTTTATGGGATTTGCAAAATAAATGTTCACACAGATGCACACACACAGAGAGCTATACACACACACACATGCACACACAAACATATACACACACAGACATACACAGACACATACATATATCTATCTATTGCTGCAATATGTATATTAAACCCCCCACAGATTTCTTGAAACAATACTTCCCAAACACAATTCTAAGTGCTGAAAGCCAACAGAACTAAAGGCAATAACTAGCTGAATCAAAGAAACGTTCAGCACTACCTCTAAACTGATTGCAAAATGGACAGGCTTTTATTATACCCCTCTAGAATGTAAGCTCTTTGGACAATATCCCATTATATGTTTGTATACTTCTAAAATAACTGTACGCTTCTTACAAATATAGCCACAAAAAAGTGCTACCCCTCCTAATCTGCTGCCCTAGGCAAGTGCCTTGTTTGCCTAGGCCAAAATACGCCCCCTGTGTTAAATAAATTTGATCACATTTATACGGTATTCTGGCAGTATAATTTCTAGGTAATACTGAGGATTGCCATGTACAGTACCCGCATTCTTTACTGTAACACCCCAAACCTTAAAGGTACAAGCTGTTCTAAATTTGCAAGGTGGTGACTTTTTTACATTCCCAGTATTCTATGCATAGCAAGAAGACAGATAAGATGGGGAAAAAGGAGATTTAAAAAAAAAAAATAAAAAAAAATAAAGGTAGAAATAAGTAATAGATGATGAGGTCCCCTTCCAGTATCTTCTGCATCCTTGAAATTTTGCTTTGCAGTTAACTTTTTTTGCATCCCAAAAAGGTTTATGAATAATAATTTTCAAACATAGATCTCTTACAGAGTGCATAATAAATTTATAGTTCACATTTTCTGGCATGTTTCCATCAAAGTAAAGAGACAACAAGATATCATCATATTTTACTAAACGGCTGCTTAGTGTAAAAAAAATATATGCATATGGCCAGCAGCTTTTTGCTTGAGTTCATTGTCCCTTTAAGAGAGTTCAAATATAATCAGCGTATCCAAAATGTCTCTAAATGTATTAATGGTGCGCCCCATTAAAGAAGTGTAAGCCAAACATGCCTGAGGATTTTGCTGGGCATTTGGCCCATTTTAATTTTTTTTTAGCCTCTTCTGCACAATATTGTATTGACAGCTAATAAAACACTGAAAAATCGTACCCGAAAATGTAAGTTAATTAAAAATTTAGAACAATAAACATCCATTTAAAAATTGAAGGGATCTGCAATTTTTGCTTTGTTATATGACAAGATCAATAAGGAGCAGAAATCTTAAAGGGAAATTAAACACAATTATTTTTCTTTTAAAATTCAGATAGAGCAGAGAAATTTAAACCATTTTTCATTGTACGTTTATGACCAAATTTCTGCATTCTCTTGGGATCGTTTTTGTAAGGGGCAGCAATGCACTACTGGGAGCTAGCTGACCACACCAGGTGTGTCAATGACAAGAAGCATTTATGTGCAGCCACCAATCGACAGCTAGCTCACAGCCTACCTAGGTATGCTTTTCAGTAAAGGATACATAGAGAATGAAGCTAATTAGATGATAGAAGTACATTGGAATGTTGTTTAAAATTGTATTTACTATCTGACACAGGAAAGGAAAATGTTGAATTTATTGTCACTTTTATTTTGACTTTACCGTCTATTAAAAAAGATTCATTCAAAAATGTGTTTTTAGTGAAAATACTTTAATTATGTACAAAAGAGATATTTTGTTGCAGCTAAATAAATGTTCCAATAACTGAATACATATACACAGCAAGGCCAAAGTTAATAAACAAACACTTTTTGGTCCAGCATGTATCATTTTTTTGTTGTAGTTTACTATCTGGTCATCTTTTATGAGTCAACAAACACTAGTTACCTGGTGTAATAGTAAGTATTAAAGGGACAGTAAACACCTTGTAATTACAAGACATTTCTGTTGTGTTGCTATAGAATAACATATCAGCCAAGTCTTAACATTTATAAAACAAATTAACATCATTTTTAGTACAATTGTTTTTCAGTAGGCAAACTCCACCTACCATTTTCCTTATTTGGAGTAGCCAATCTGGGCTTTAGTTCACAGACAACAAGGCTAGTTACTGTCATAAAGTTAGTATAAAGTATATTGTTTTGCAGTTATTATCTGATAAAGTCAATTAGAGACATATATGTAGCAGAATTAGCCTTGATACATCAGCAGGGAGAAAAATTGTGAAATTTTCAGATCTAAATTACATGAAAGGGAGCAAAATAAATAAGAATATATTGAAAAGTTGTTTCATTGCACATAATTAAACATTTTATATAAAAATCTGAAGGTGTTTACTGTACCTGTAAAGATAAACAGGACACGAGCATCTAAAATGCAACATTTCAGATATACTGTATTTATTTTTCCCCACTTTAAATGTAATTTAGCTCTGAAATTTGTGGATTTTCTAATTATCAGAACTAAAAAAGCACACTGCAGACTACTCAAAGCTAACCCTGCTACACATTTTCCCTAATTGGCTTTAACAGATAACAGCTGCAAAACAATGCACTTTATACTAACAACAAAGTGGATTAGAGGTGGCGCCTACGGCTAGCTCTCTAGAAAGTAAAATATGAGGATTCTATGAATATATGTGCTGAGAACACTTTAGCAATGATAATGATATAATATTAGAAATGATACAATATCGAAGTGTTTCAATTGTTAATTTTATATAAAAAAATGGATGAATTTCTTTGAATCAAGTCGTTAATTTATTTAGAATCTACAAATATATGTAAAAATAGACAATGTCACAGATGATAAATGAATGATCTTTAGGAAATAATGCGAATATGACTTTAAATAAAAAGGGGGAAAAATTCCAAGGTACAATTTGAAAACTCTAAATATGTGACTCAATGAATTATATTCAAATTCAAATGCACAAATTGATGTAATAGTGAACTGGTAAAGAAATGTGTTTAGTAGAAAAAATGTATCGATAGACACAATGTGGCTCATAAAAAATGAAAAATAAAAAATCAAAAGCGGAAAAGGAATTTTTTTAAGAAATTGAAAAAAAATAAAAAATAAAAAATAAAAAATTAAAAAGTTAGTATTGGCGGTTTAAAAATTGCTGCAGCAAAAATATGTTGGGGCGACAAGTATTTTATACATAAGAGAGAAATACTTGTTGCCCCAATCCAAACATATGTTAAGAGATTTACCAGAGACTTTCAATCCGGCTCTAAGCGAGCGCTTTCTGAGTAACATCAGCTGATCTATTATAAGACTAACTACATTGTAACAGTTCTTTGTCACATTGTTCTAAAGGTTATCATCGACACCTTGTTGCAAAAAGAATATCTAAGGATCGATGTACGTTATTTTCAATATTGTTGGATTATAAGTCCTTATTACTTTATTGTGATAACCGTAATAATATAGACTCTTCCAAATAGTCAAGGGATTGCAACAATATACGACATCTGGCACGATTTGAAGATATAAGGACTAGCGTGGGAATCCAGAGACCTTCACACACATATATATACACCAATCCCCTTAAGTACTATTTCTAAAGACGGCTTAAACAGAAATAATTTAAAGTGCTATTTTTTAACATATTTTTGCTGCAGCAATTTTTAAACCGCCAATACTAACTTTTTAATTTTTAATTTTTGATTTTTGATTTTTTTTCAATTTTTCTACTAAACACATTTCTTTACCAGTTCACTATTACATCAATTTGTGCATTTGAATTTGAATAGAATTCATTGAGTCACATATTTAGAGTTTTCAAATTGTACCTTGGAATTTTTCCCCCTTTTTATTTAAAGTCATATTCGCATTATTTCCTAAAGATCATTCATTTATCATCTGTGACATTGTCTATTTTTACATATATTTGTAGATTCTAAATAAATTAACGACTTGATTCAAAGAAATTCATCCATTGTATTTTTTTATATAAAATTAACAATTGAAACACTTCGATATTGTATCATTTTTAATATTCTATCATTATCATTGCTAAAGTGTTCTCAGCACATATATTCATAGAATCCTCATATTTTACTTTCTAGACAGCTAGCCATAGGTGCCACCTCTAATCCAATTTGTTGTTCCAGTACATTTTGGTTGCGAATTTGTGAGATTTTTTGCAACCTCAGAGGTTGGCCAGTCTGTCTCACAAACAGTTTGATACACACAACCTTTCTCTTGTTTTGCACTTTATACTGTCCATAGTTAGCCTTGTTGTCCGCAGACTGAAGCTCATATTGGCCACCTTCCCCTGATGCAAGTGGTGGGTGGTATTTTGCTATTGAAAAACAACTGCAGCAAGCACAAAGTTAATTTGTTTTAAAATATTTAGACTCGGCTGTTAAGTTATTCTATAAAAAGACAACAGAAATGTCTTGTAATTGCAAGGTGTTCACTGTGCCTTTAAGTAGGTTGACATTTTTTTTAGGCTCATTTTCCTAGTGTAGGGTATTTTATTTGGCAAACGGAAATTCTATAAAATATGAAATATATATATTGTGTTTGCTAAGTACTCACTTAATCCACTTAAGTCTAATTTTTTGCTATTGCCCAGGCATAATTGGCTTGTTTGTGTAAGACCATGTGTGAAAGTATGTTGTTTTTTTTATCAGCTACAGGTAGTGAGAAAACAAAATCACAAAGGATGTTGCTATGGATCGTACAACTATGTAAGCCCCAAGCTTTTTTCTTCTTCCTGTATTAGAGTATTCTATTTCACTAACAACTGCTATTATATTCCCTGCATAGCCCAACATATAGGAAGTTCAGTATTAAAGCATATTGCTTTACATCTTATTTTCAGTTATCCATTTATACAAATAGTATACTGAATTGCACAGTAAAATAGCAGATTGTCAATTATAACAGTTCTAAAATGTAAAATAGGCATTTGTCTGTCTGTCAGTCTATCTATCTGTCTATCTAAATATTATATGTCTGCCTGTTGATCTATCTACATATCACTCATATTGGTCAGATTACAAGTGGAGCGCTAAATATAGTTTTCATGAAAACGACATTTGCGCTCCACTGAGCAATACCAGCACATACTAATGTGCTCTGGTATTACCAGTAGACAGCAATGCGAACGCGAGTTCACGTTTGCATTGCTGGGAAGCATTGCGCTCATGAAACCACGCTTCCATAGGCTCCAATGGGAGACTTTTTCTGATGCCGTCATACAGGGCACATCGCACAGCAATGGCAGCTAATTGTAAATATATATTATGTGCTTATATACATATATATTTATGTGCTTGTATGTGGATATACACATATTAACACATAAATATATATGTATATAAGCATATACATATATATTTACTGGGAACACACAGTTCCCTTAGACCACAATGTAAAGGCACTTTTCAGTGCGTTTTTTTTTCTAACACCCTACTCCCGCCAACTTTACCCCCAAAATACTGCCTAGTGCAGTTATTTTATTATTATTATTTTTATTTTTTAATAAAATTCACACCACTGTATTTTGGGGGCATTTGGGGCACATTTATACAATTAACCAGAGATCTGATCTCTGGTTAATTTTTTAAGCTCTAATTGCTACTGCGACCTTGTTGTAGCAATAACCAGTCACTTGTAATGGCTGGTTATTTATCAAGTGCCCGCAAACAAGCAAATTTGCCCATTTGCGGGTGTGTGATAAATTAGCGCTCCACCTGTAATCTAGCCCACAATTATTCATTTATTTATCTGTCTGTCTATCAGCTAAAGCAGCCCCTAGCATGAGTAGACCCTGGGGATTTTTTTCTGATATTATGTTACGCTGCAAAATCTACTTAACGGTTTAAAAAAACAGTTAAAAACTGCATTCTCCTCTCATGCATGTTTGTATGTCAAATGTTTGCACTAGATATACATTGTAAGAAAAACTACTAGTGCTAAAGAACATTTATAAAAGATAAAATCTACATAAAATTTGACAGCTTGTTACATTAGACATCATCAGTGATGCAAAACTCTGCTGTGTTTCTCACAACATTGTTTTTATTACGTTTTTATAAATATTAACCCTATTCATATTATTAACACCCACATTTTTTGAAATCACTCATTTTATTTGACATATTGCCATTTCTGTTACAGTATTGCCATGCATGCTATATGCACAAAGGGATTGCTCCGACAGAGCCTGCTACCCTGCAGTGGGAGATCTTCTCATTGGGAGAACCAATTACTTGAGAGCTTCCTCTACATGTGGACTTGAAAAGTCTGAAACATATTGCACACCATATGGAGAGGTAGGTGCTAAACAAAATGCCTACGTCTACAACATTGGTCTTATGAAGTTATAGTTAGAGCTATGTCTAAACTAGGTTGTTAAATAAGTTTCAACCCTGGGGCAGATCTAGTCAATAACACTGGACTAATGAAGTTATAGCTAGAAGAATGTCCAAACTATTCTGTTAAAGTTTGATCTCTTGGACATTTCTAGAATATAATGTTTGGGATTTGGGAATCAAGAGTACAAAACGTTGGCAACTGTAAAACTATATATATATATATATATATATATATATATATACTGTATATATAAATAATTTTAATTTTTTTAACAACTTTAGAAATAGAGAGGACTGCATATATTGTGCCACTCTTAGAGAATAAAATTTTACTCTAAGAGTGGCATAATATATGCAGTCCTTGGTGTCTTTTTATGTAGGTGCGGACAGACATGATCCGCTATAGCGAATCATGTTCGCCGCACATCATGCGCTGTCGGCATTTATCATTGCCCCAGCAGTTCTGGTGAACTGCTGGTGCAATACCGCCCCCCTGCAGATTCACGGCCAGTCGGCCACTAGCAGGGGATGTTAATCAACCCAATCTTATTCGATCGGACTGATTAGTGTCCGTCACCAAAGAGGTGGCGGACGAGTTAAGGAGCAGCGGTCTTAGGACCGCCGCTTCTAAACTTCCGCTTCAGTAGGAACTGAAGTGGAGAGGGTCGGAAGCAGCATCTGCTGCTTCATGAATAGACCCCCTTCTCTTTATTTCTAAAGTTGTTAAAAATATATTTCACTGCAGTGCCTTCACCTACATAAGAAGGTTTGAGAATAAAAGGTATAACATTTATACCATTTAATTACTTAAAGAAAATACTGATTAACATATAAAAGTTCTTTAGAGACACATATCAAAAAAAGTTGCCGGTAACCTCGTCTATTATCTATTCCTACCCATTTCATTTTTTTTTTTTTAAATGTCCCTTCTCCCTCCTTTACATATTGATCACTGGGTACACGGAAATTCAGGGCAGCTGGCATCTTTGAGGTTTTGGGGTGCATAGCCTAAGACTATCTCTGTTTTATCTAGAGCTGATCCCTTTGCAATCTGTCTCTCTAAAGATTTAATATTATTTTGGTAGAACCAACTGGAAACGCTGGTAAAAGATAGTACTTATACTGTCAATAATGGGGTAATTGGAGTGTGTACTACTCACCAAGGAAGCCCCACAAAAGGTTTCAATACATATATAAAGGGCCTGATGTTCAAAACCTTGCCGACATGGAGAAAAATCACACAATTGGCGAGATTAAATATGCGGCGCAGGCTTCAGCGTAACTGCTAAAACCCACATCGCCCATAATTTCCCCTCGCACATCGGGGAATCACATATATGGCGCCGGTAGTTCATAAAGTGCCTTAAGTCGGATACACTAGCGATGTCCAGAAATGTGCGTAAATAAATTTCTGGAGTCGCCAGTGACTTATGGCACATTAGAAACTGCCGGCGCCTAAGAAATCAGTGAATAGGATTCCTATTGGCTGATTTGATTCTTCAAATTCAAATCAGCCAATAGGATTTTAGTAGCTCTCATCCTGTTGGCTGATTTGAATTTGAGAATCAAATCAGCCAATAGGAATGCAAGGGACGCCATATTTAAACGTGTACCTTGAATTCACTATTCAGTGTACGGTGGCGATCGTACGAAGAGGATCCTCCGTGCTCCATGGCTTTGCGGTCACCGGTCCTGCTGTGTGCTTATCTCCGCTCCGCACAGGCTTGGTCCTGGATAAAGAAGAAAGAGGCCCCCACTTGGAAGAAGATGTTGGCCGCTTGGAAGAAGACTTCACCGCCTGGAAAATGACCTTCTCCGCCGGACTTCAGGAACGGTGAGTACCTATTTGGGGGTTAGACTTAGGCTTTTTTTTATTTTTTGGGGGTTTGGTTTTTTTAGATTAGGGATTTATTGGGCACTCTAAAAAGAGCTGAATGCCCTTTTAAGGGCAGTAAAAGAGCTAAATGCCCTTTTTTTTTAATTTAAAAGCTTTATTGATAAAGAAAAACATAGTTATACAGTTTTCTCATCACAAGAACAATAATAAATTGTATGTGCACTTTAATCTGAGGTACAAGTCCCAGGCTGAAAAAGGGTTATCTTGCTTGTTGAGAAAGTCCATCCATAAAGCTTAAAACAATTTTCTATTTTCCTTCAAAATCCAACAAACAGACAAAAAAAGAAAAACAGAGAAGGCACAAAAAATCTCATACAAACACAAGTAAAAAGGAAAAAAAAAAAAAAAAAGATAAAAAAAAAAGGAAATTTAAGTAAAAGTAAAGCAATTAACAAAACTAACCATGTCGTAACGCAACAATTTATCTGGAATAACCATGTCATAAATTTGAAGAAGCTGTGTGAGAACATAGCTATTAGAGCAATACTGAGCTTTATAGAGCCTTACAGAGCTGGATTTCTCATGTCAAGTGTTTCTATGTGGAGAAAATTCACTACTGTATCTTTGAATAATACTTAAGCAGTGCTAGCTGAATATGTATATGTTTCCCAGTAAAGGAGCACGGCGCAATAAAAGTCTAACCTGTTAGTTTTTGATAGTGATATTTCTCTAGAGATAATAGAGTGGTCACATTCTGTTTCCAGCCTATCGTTGTAGGGACCACTTGTTGCTTCCATAGTCTTGGGATCATTTGTTTGGCGCTGCTTAGCATATTGTATAGTAATGTAGATTTATATTTACATTTAAGTCCTGGTGGCTTGTTGAATAAAAAGATTAGAGGGTCAAATGGGATATCATGGGATAGAACCTTTTGGATCTCCTTATGCACATTTTGCCAAAAGGGTTGTAGTATGGGGCACTGCCACCAGATGTGGAACAGTGTGCCTACCTGTTTACAATCTCTCCAACAAAGGGGGTTTGCTTGTTTATAAATTTTTGCTAACCTACTAGGGTGTAGGTACCATCTACCCAAGAGTTTCATATTGGTTTCAGTGATGCTCATCGAGGAAGGTGCTTTACCCATCTGCTTAAAAATCTTGTTCCACATTTCTACTTCAACATTAATACCCATTTCTGACTCCCATGTTTTAGTATATGAGGGGAGATGTTTGGAATGGATGTCTGCTAGGATCTTGTAAATTGCTGATAGCGAACCTTTCGTAGAGGTGTTTGGCCAGCATAGAAGCTCGAAGGGGGTGAGATCTCTAAGTATATTAAGCTTGTCTGTATTGTGTGATATGAAATGGGAAAGTTGGAAGTATTCATACCATCTGTGAAAAAAGGGTATACCCTTATCTATTAGTGATGCTTTTGAGAGAATGTTTTTCTGCTCCAACACCTGGTAGCACGGCAGACCTGCTAATATGTTGTGTGAACTGTTCGCCCAAATTTGCTGATAGGCAGGGAATTCTATGTTATGTAGTATAGGAGTGAGTGGTGAAGGGATTGTAGAAAAACCATAACGTGGTTTTGTAAAGATTTCCCATGTAGACAAGGTGTCTCTAATTAGTGTAGGGATGGGTGTCGATATATTTCTAAATTGGTTGCGTGTCCAGCATAATGCCCCTAAACTGCCTGTTCTGGCCAGGTCGTGCTCTAATTTTACCCATTCTTTATTTTGTGAATTTGTGCTCCAGTCTACTATTCTAACCAACTGTGCCGCCTGTTTATAGAGGTCTAAGTTAGGGACTCCCATCCCTCCTCTATCTCTACTCCGGTATATTATAGATTTAGCTATTCTAGGTTTTTTTTGTGCCCATATGAATGCATTTGCCACTGCTTGTGCTGTACGTATGTAATGAGTGGGCAGTTGTATTGGTACTGTCTGATATAAATATAGGAAACGAGGGAGAGTACTCATTTTGAAGGCGTGTATCCTTCCTAACCATGATAAGTGTTTGTTTTGCCATGTCATCAGATCCTTTCGTACCATGTCGAGAAGGTTTTGATAGTTCAGTGAGAATAGTGAATCAAATGATTTTGCTATCTGAATCCCCAAATATTTTATTGAATTATATTTCTGTGTAAATTGATACTCCGTTTTAATTTGGGCACTTATGAGCTCAGATAATCCCACTCCCATGAATTCTGATTTGGATGCATTTAATTTGTAGTTCGACAAACTACTGTAAACTCTAATTTCCGACATAAGTGGCGGGAGGGACTGTTGTGGGGTGGTCAAAGTGAAAAGGACATCGTCCGCATATAACGTTGTCTTATACTGTGTGTCTTCTATTTGTATCCCATGTATCTCTTTATTATTCCTAACCCTAGCCGCCAACACCTCCATGGCCATTACAAATAATAGAGGTGAAAGAGGGCAGCCCTGCCTCGTGCCATTATAAATTTGGAAGGAATCTGACAAAGAGTCATTCAATTTGATCCGGGCTTTTGGGGTATGATATAGGGCGAAAATTTTCCCTATGAGCTTCTCGCCTATGCCAAATCTAGATAATGTGGATTTTAGGAATAGCCAGTCCAGCCTATCAAAGGCCTTTTCAGCATCTATAGCTAAAAAAATTGTGGGGATGTCCTGTGTTTGGGTGTATTCTAATAAATTTATTACCTTAACCGTGTTATCCCTAGCCTCCCTGTGGGGGACGAAACCCACCTGATTAAGGTGTATGAGTTGTGGGAGGAATCTGTTGAGTCTAGTGGCTATGATTTTTGCGTACAATTTGATGTCCACGTTCAGTAATGAAATGGGACGGAAATTGGCTGGGTCGTCTGCTTGTTTTCCAGGTTTTGGGATTACAGAAATGTGGGCTTCTAACATTGCAGGAGGGAAGGGGTGTTGCGGATTTGTTTTGTTAAAGAGTGTGCATAAATGTGGGACTAGTATGGGGGCAAATTTCTTATAATACTGAACCGTAAATCCGTCCGGACCCGGGCTTTTTCCAGTGGGCATTTGTTTAAGGGCTAGTAAGATTTCTGCTGCTGAGATCGGGACATCTAGTTCATCTGATTGAGCCTCAGACAATTGGGGTAGGGGGGTACTTAGTAGATAAGATTTAATATTCTCTTCTGTGTCTGCTGAGGGGCTTTCTTTATGTATCCTATATAGTCTAGCGTAGTATGTCAAAAATTGAGATAAAATTTCTGGTGTGGTGCTAACCTTTTCTTTTGTGGGTGTTTTAATTTCGTGAATGAAGGTTTTTAGTTTCCTTAGTTTGAGAGCCCGAGCCAAGTATTTCCCAGATCTATTGCTCTCAAAGTAGAATTTTTGTTTGGTTTTTAACGCAAGCGCATTGGCTTCCCTGAGTAGGTGGTCATAGACCGCCTTTCTAGCTTTATTCAAGTCTTCTAGGACTTGAGTATCCAATGGATTATGCTTATGGGCATATTCCAATTTAGATAGTAATTCTGTTGACTGCTGATATTGTACGCGCACTCTCTTTCTGATGTGTGCTTGATGTTTAATAAACTCGCCTCTTATAAAACACTTGTGTGCTTCCCAAACTGTAAAAAAATCCGTCTCGGGGAGAGTGTTGAACTGGAAGTACTCTGGGAGTAATTTCTCTATTTTAGATTTAAAGTCGGGGGAGGCCAGTAGACTCTCATCTAGCTTCCAAGTAAAGGAACCTTTAGGTGCAGTGGGCCATTTAAGCTGTGTGAGTACTGCAGAGTGGTCTGACCATACAGTGTGGGAGAGTCTAGATGAAAGCACATTAGATAACCCCTTTTGGTTAGTTATATGGTAGTCAATTCTACTATAGGATCGGTGTGGGGAGGAGAAAAAGGTGTAATCTTTTTGCGTGGGATGTTTAAACCTCCATATATCAAACAATATTTGGTCCCTCATTAGTTTCCATAGCTGTTTGACCATATTCCTGGATATAGAAGGTTTGGGGTTTGTGGTATCTAGATCTGGCTGCAGCGGAACATTTAGATCACCTCCTATATAAAGGGCGCCTTTAGAATGATCAAGTATTTGAGTGAAGTATTTTTTGAAGAAGGGTAGTTGTTTGGAATTTGGAGCATATAAGTTCACCAATGTCACCGGGGTGCCATATAGTAAGCCAAATACGCATAAAAATCTACCCTCTGCATCAGTGTGAGTTTGGATGTGGGTAAATGATATGTGTTTACTGATGAGAATGCTTACACCGTTTCGTTTGCGATCAAATGAACTGTGGAAGTGTTGTGTATAGTGTGATCCTAAGTACTTGGGTTCCCTGTTTTTTAGGAAGTGCGTCTCTTGTAAGAAGAGAATATCTCCCTTTTTCCGTCTTAAGTCTTGGAGTGCTATAGACCGTTTCTGCGGTGAATTTAGGCCTTTAGTGTTCTGACTTAGCAAGACTATAACCTTATCTTTCGTAGCCATGTTTCTTGTGAGTATTTATACTATGGTATTGAGACCAGCATCTGTTGCTCTTTGGGGTGGATTGTGTAACCGTGCGGTTTCCCTCACAGTTCTGTTGACATGCATTCCAGTTAGTAAACAATAATACATAAAACATAGAAATTAAAAATAAACAAGCTTGAATTAAATTGTATAACTGATACCCTAACGATATGTCTTTCTGTAATCTTAAAGTCATCTGACGGTAAGAAATAGCGAGGAGGTATTAACCAACTCCATAACATGCATTTGTGTCTAGGTCTAACTATTGCCTGTCTAACACAATTATCACGGAGAGCTTGTTTTAATACTCATGTTTGATACACCCTCATATACTTTTGACCAGCACAACTATATTTCTAATCTACAAACTTATTTGAACAATATATAATAACTCCTAACTCCTATCATTCAGTATGGTGTGGTGATCAATGTTAATACATTACCACTTCTCAGTCTTCACATCTCAAGGACCTGCAACTCTATCTTCACATTGTTTTAGGTTATTAAAAGTCCACATGTCAGTTTTTAGTTTAATCAGTGTCTCTTGATGGAGAGCGGGACTTTCCGGCAAGTGTCTGACCTCTCGGTTTAGTAGCGACCTTTTGCCACCTACTAGGATCTCCTCGTGTTGACTTCTTCTTTGGAGGTTCTTGGGGGTCTTCGGTATCCAGGATTCTAGGAGTTTCCAAGTCCAGTGCTGAACAAAAGTCACCAGAGTCCTCAATGTTTCTGCAGATGACTTTCCTATTGCTATGTAATACATATAAGTGAAATGGAAATCCCCATCTATAAAGGATTTTTTTCTGTCGTAGTAAAGAAGTGAGAGGGGCCAGTTCTCTTCTCCTCTGCAGAGTCCGCTGTGATAGATCTTGGAAGAATTGCAGCACTACCCCTCTAAACTTTACTGGTTGGCTTTTACGAGAGAGGTTGAGGATTTCTTCTTTAACCAGGAATCCCCTAAACTTCATAATGATGTCCCTTGGGGTGCTGTGTCAGGTGACTTCGGCCTAAGTGCTCTGTGTGCTCTGACCCATGGGATATCAGTAGTTGGTGCAGTATTCCTTAAGTGAGCAAAAAGAGCCGGTAGATAAATAGGAAAGTCTTTGGGGAGTACAGACTCGGGTACTCCCCTTATTCTGAGATTCTTCCTACGGCTCCGATTCTCAAGGTCTTCTATTTTATCATACAATTCAGCCATCATGGTCGTATGATGTGCAGTTGTATCTTGAATAGTGTTAACATCATCTTGTAGTTTATCTGAAAATTCTTCTAACGCCTCTACTCTAGTGCCCACAGTGTGGAGGTCCTGTTTGATCTCTGCTATTTCCTCTCGTATACAGGATCTGATGATATCTGCTATGTCTTGCTTAGAAGCCAGCGTGGATAGGAGTGCATTTGGTACAGGTGTACTCTCTTCAGAATGTCTCATGTTTTTTTGTGATACAGGTTCCTTATGCTGTGATAGACCATTTGCTTCGTCGCTCAGTCTGGGTTTCAGTCCTGTAGGAGAAAAAAACTGGTCCACTGAGCTATCTTTTTGGCTTAATGATTTATGAGTTTTAGTGGCTTTTGGGAGTCGTTTAGTATTCATGTTGTACTTTGGTTGTTTTGTTGATGTACTACCACCCTGTTTACACAGCTCAGATTTCTAGGGGAGCAAGGGTCAGTTATTTATTAGTTTGTCTATGCCGTCTCTATGCGGGCAAGTTCTGTAGTTTGCTTCCTTTTTCCCAGGCCTAGGTGTTCGCCTAGATCCCTGGATGTCCAAGCAGAGTCCCAGCAAAAACTGTTAGGCTATGAGAAGTTGCAGGTAGTTTATGCTTGCTTATCCCTGAGGGCAGTGACGCTGGTGGCTGCTGTCTATTATTGTATACTTTAGGCCCTCAGTTTATGTATAGGCCTCTCTGCATGTTGTTGTTCTGTTTTCCCTTTATCTGGCCTTCAAGAAGCTGGTATGCGGTGGGGTTCAAGGCCACAATCCAGCCTGGATCACCCCGTGTGATTAACAGTAACTGTCTCTCTTTACTTATTTATACTTTTATGCTGACCCTGCAGGAGTTCGCTAGCACTGTATTATTCTATTGGGCCCGTTATCAGCCGCAGTTCTATTGTGGCTCTAAATGTTGCCTTGATGTGCCCGGATGCTGTACTAGGGCTTGTGCTGCGATACCGGAGTATTTATTTATATGGCTTGTCGTGTGGAATTGTCCTGTCAGGCTTACCCAAGGATGCAGCGTGTCAACCTATCCGGGGTCTCTGGCCTGCTAACGCATGGAGTCAGGCGTTTTATGTGCGTAAGCCCTGTGAAGCGATCCGGAGTTTGCCGCTTTTCCTCTCCTCACCTCGGGCGCCGGTCTTTTCAGCGGTACTGTTTAAACACCTTAGTTGCAGGGCATATTAGCGCTCTGTTCCGCTTTCTGCTGTGGGACTTTTTGAGGTTTAAATTGGCATTTTCTGTGGAGTTGATCTCCGGAGCTTTGGTGTTATGCAGCCATCTTAGCTGCGGCCAGCTCCGCCCCTCGCTAAATGCCCTTTTAAGAGCAATGCCCATACAAATGCCCTTTTAGGGGCAATGGGTAGTTTAGGATTTTTTAGTGTTAGTTTTTTTTATTTTGGGGGGTTTGGTGGGTGGGGGGTTTTACTGTTAGAGGGGGGGACTTAGTATTTTTTAAGGTAAAAGAGCTGTTTAACTTAGGACAATGCCCTACAAAAGGCCCTTTTAAGGGCTATTGGTAGTTTAGTATTAGATCAGGGGGTGCTTTTATTTTGGGGGGCTTTTTTATTTTTATAGGGATTAGGTTTAATTTTTTTATTTTTGGCAATTTTGGTTTATTATTTTATGTAATGTTAGATTTTTTTGTAATCTTAGATTAATGTAATCTTAGGTTTTTTATTTTTAATTAATGTTAGATTTTTTTTATTTTAATTGTAACTTAGTATTTTGTTAATTTAGGGGGTGTTAGGTTAGGGGGCTTAGTAATTTAATTAGTTATTTGCGTTGTGGGGGTTTGGTGGATTAGGGGTTAATAGATTTATTAGAATTATTGCGTTGTGTGGGTTTGGCGGATTAGGGGTTAATAGTGTTATTAGGTGTATTGTGTTGTGGGTTAATGACGGATTAGGGGTTAATAGTTTTATTAGGTTTATTGCGATGTGGGTTAATGGCGGACTAGGGGTTAATACATTTATTATGTTTATTGTGATGTGGGTTAATTGCGGATTGGGGGTTAATACATTTATTATGTTTATTGTGATGTGGGTTAATGACAGATTAGGGGTTAATATATTTTATTAGTTATTGCGGTGGGGGTTGGCGGTTGACAGGTAGATAGATATTGCGCATGCGTTAGGTGTTAGTTAATATTACGGGAGTTATGGTGCTCACATTTTCAGCGTAAGGCTTGGTGCGCCTGCCTTTGTGTGGCAAGGTGAAAATGGAGTAACATTTCTCCATTTTCGCAGCGTAAATCCTTGCGGTGAATATGTGATACCGATTTGCAACGCGGTTCTATGTTAGCTTATGGGAGTAAAAATTGCGGCCGACGGGTGAAATATGCGTGCCTCATTTATATGCGGCGCCATATATGTGACACCAAAACCTCATAAAAACCAGCTTTGCCGGCTTTTGCGAGCAACGCCGCATATGTAATCTTGCACAATATCTTTATTTTTTTTTAGACCATGTATTGTAATTGTAGGTGTCTCTGTTTCACATAAAGTGCACTGCATAGCAAGATAAACATTTCTCAAGATAAAATTTGTGTTTCTAAAAAATTTTAAGGGCCTTGCCTTTCCCTCAAGACTTTTTAGAATATCTCACCTGAGCGGCGAGGTTTTGAATCTTAGGACCAAAGTCTTTTCAATTTATTATATATAAAATATTGTGTTTTTTATACACTCTTAAGCCCAGGCAGGGGTGTATTTTGGCTTAGTCCAACTAGACCTGTGTATAGGGCAGCAGGATTGAAGGGGCGGCATATATTCTGCAAATATTGTTTACATTTTTTTAATTACAAACCAATGATTCTTGGTTGTCTAGTGGGGTGCATGACCCTTCCATTTGTTCCTGGCCTCCCTTTATGAGAGACATATAAGGAACATTTTGTGAGTGTGAGGGTAGTGGAGTAGCAGATCTCCTAGAGCCTTGGGCAGCACAACTACTAAATATGGCTTTGAGTACAGGAGAAGATAAGTCAACAGCTATACATTTTTACGGATTTATGTTTGGTCAAGGTTGTTACAAATAAAACAAAATAGTGATCTGAAGATTAGAAAATTTAAATAAAGGTGCACAAATTACTAATGGTATATGAGCCTCGGTTTCACTTTGTAACAAAAGGTACACCGAAAGTGTGGATCTAGAAAGTGTAGTGACAAATACACATACAAATTGTGTGAAATATGAATATCTGCTATTCAAAATTACAGCTATAATAGCACTTGCATGTCATGCACGTGACACTTTCCCAAAAGCACTTATTGGTGTAGGAAAGAATATGGGCTTACAATTCACACCTCTGGCAGCCATATTGTCTGAAATTGCTATTCAAAGACAATGGAAGTTTCTTGGCTTTAAAAATTCGCTCCTTATCACACTACAAAAGTTCTTTATCTAGTAGCTGGAGAACTCCATTGTAATTAAAGGAATAGTTAGACAGAGCATGTAATTTTAAGCAATTTTCTAATTTACTCCTATTATCAATTTTCTTCATTCTCTTGTATTGCTTTGTTGAATGGGCAGCAATACACTACTGGTTGCTGACTTAACACATGGGTGAGCCAATGGCAATCAGTATTTATATGCAGCAACCAATCAGCAGTTAGAACCTAGGTTCTTTCCTGTTCCTGAGCTTTCCTAGATACACCTTTCAGCAAAGGAGAACAAGAGAAGGAAGCAAACTAAACAATTTAAGTGAATTGGAAAATTGTTTAGAATTGTATGCTCTGTCTGAATCATGAAATAACAATTTTGGATTTCATGTCCCTTTAAACAGATAAATAAAGCCAAGTGGGGCATACACACATAAAAAAAGATATACATTTGTTATATGACTTTTATTTACACCATTTTCTTTTCATTTAATTTTATAGCAAAAAACATGCACTCGTGTGTTGGATCTTTTTTTAATCTTGCTGCTTGTCTATCATTTGTATTACTTTTGTTTAATACTGAGGTGCTCTACTAGTTTTAGAGATTTTTTTTTTTTTAATCAGACTGTAAACACAGGAAGTCATAAGATTCAACTATCTGATGACATCCCTCAACTTGCTCCTTTACATCACGTGAAGCATTGAAGCAATAGTCACTTATTTTTTACTGTTTGGATTCTAATTTTTAAATGACTATTTTTTAATGCAACATAATTTTGGTAATAAATAATAGTGTATGAAAATAAATCATTCTGAACCTTACATTTTGGAAATTGATGCATTTAAAATCCTTTTTGAGGATATGTAAATGAGACTAAACAAAATAATAATTTGCAGGAGTGACAATTACAGCTAGTCTAGATAAGCCTAATTTAGTAAGAATGCTCAGTTCAGTACTGTTGCTTTGCAGTGTATTCTGTTATTTGCTTAAAGGGACACTGTACCCAAATTTTTTTCTTTCGTGATTCAGATAGAGCATGAAATTTTAAGCAACTTTCTAATTTACTCCTATTATCAAATTTTCTTCATTCTCTTGGTATCTTTATTTGAAATGTACAAATGTAAGTTTAGATGCCGTCCCATTTTTGGTGAACAACCTGGGTTGTCCTTGCTGATTGGTGGATGAATTCATCCACCAATAAAAAAGGGCTGTCCGGAGTACTGAAACCAAAAAAAGCTTAGATGCCTTCTTTTTCAAATAAAGATAGCAAGAGAATGAAGAAAAATTGATAATAGGAGCAAATTAGAAAGTTGCTTAAAATTGCATGCTCTTTCTGAATTACAAAAGAAAAAATATGGGGTCAGTGTCCCTTTAATATTTCTCACTAGCACTACTATATTATTTTTTAATATGAAGTAGTGTGAAATTTTACATTTCACATATCTTTTATAGTATTCACATAGGGATTTTGAATAGGCAGTGGGCATTCTGTCCAGAAAGGAAACTAAGCCGCTTATGATGAAGATAGCTGAGAGGACACTACCCCTTGCACAGAGTTACATGGGAGGATCTGCAGACTTATTTTGTGCAATTTGTCTGCTCTTCATGACCTTTGGATAGCACAATAGAAGTTTCATGTCTCTTTTGCCAAAAAAATGACTGCCCTTGTGCCTAAATTGGCATATTCCATTGGTAGACTTTTGTGTTGGGTCACTAAGCAAAAAGTTCACCATCCGTTTAACTTATTTTGGCTGTTTATTTGGATTTATTAATATCATGACACTTATCTCTAGTGCCAGCAGCAGAGAAAAATGGGTTTAATACACACTGACTCTTTTTATAATTGCCATTAGCTATAAGATTGTAGTGTAGGTTGTGTATATTTAAAAATAATCTTAAAATATTAATTCTTTGATGATGATATCAATTGTGTCATTATATAACATATTAAGTTATTTATATTGTATTATCAATTAAACATATATTTCTTTGAAATTACAAATGCTAGTATAATAAATAATATTTGTATAATAAATCATTATTCCATCTAATATTACAAAATAATTATGCTACTTAAGAGTAAGATGGGATGCCATAGCTCATGTGGTACACATACCCTCATGCTCATTAATCCCCAAAGATGCATATTATCCTTAAATTAATAATAAATGCATATTAATTAAACATAGTTCACTAATAGTGTGGGGGTGTACATTTATGAAACAACAAACAAAAGAAAGACGGAGAAAAAAAATAACATTTGGTGTAATTAGGCTTTCTGATGTTTAAGAAAATGTCCATCACACCTAATGTGAATGCAGACATTTTCACTTATAGGGATAGTAAAATCATTGGTTTATTTGACACATCTAAAATATTACGCTACAGCTTGTCATTTTTTGTGCTTGTGCGGTGTGTCCCTATCCACCAATAGAGCTGTGTTGAAGTTGTCCCTATTCACCATTCAAACAATTCAAATAACCCATCTTTCAAGGTTAACAGGTCATACAACTCTTTGATTTAATTTGAGTCAATGACTTGCTCACAGAGGCACAAAAGTCACACATCTGCATGTTCCAATAGTTCTAGTTAAGTGATTAAAAATATCTGAGCCTCCTCTAGTCTCCCACCTCCCCTACCTCTCTATGCTAGTTTAAGGTTTGAATGGACAAGCCTTTATGACTAAAATCCAACATTTAGTGTCTGACTGGCTGTCTTAAACATCAGTCATTAGTAATATTATGGCAGGATTGAACATGTAAATGCTCAGACCACCTGTACATTGTTAAAAACAAAGGAGCTGATTAACCAACTAATATAACTCACCTCCGCACCCCTTCCTTCACCCTATTTGGCACCAAAATCATGAACAAATGAACAAATTGATTTTGTCAAGCAATCACTCATATCTTTGTCCGTTTCATCCAATAATGTATTTGGCTGTTTATGTATTGGATGATTCAATGAATCAGCAAAATTGAATGCACATCTCATTAAAATTGAATGCACATCACAGTTAATATATTTATAAGTTGGTCTTTAAAAGTAGTGATATAAATAGATAAGTAGACAGATTAGTTTAACTTCCCTTTTTGTTAAAAACAAAACAAAAAAAAACAATGCATAATTCCCTTTCAGACCCACACAATATCTCATCAACACGTTAAAGCTACTTTCCTCTCTTTATATCACTTTCCACAAAAATAATTCCTATTGACCTTTAATCACTCAAAATGGAACACCAGAGATCCATGCAACATCACTGGAAAAAACTGGATTAGAGAATAGACTCTAAATAAACATACAGGCTAGAAAGTTCTCTTTTACTGTCACCATTTTAAATACTGCCCTTAATCCTACTTACAGGTTTTTTTTTAGCTTTACAAGCTTACTATTAGGTAGATTTACGTCTTTTGCTACCACTAAGGTATTAGCAAATTAAGCTATTTAGTTTTAGTATTAATTACAGCAGTTTCAAAGGAAGCCATTTATGCCACAAAAGAAAGTAAATTGTGGTATCATTTTAAAAAGGATTTGAAAATTTTTTAAATTTGTTAACTCACATTAATTTTTGTCTCATTGATTGCATTCATAAAGTAACTTAAATGTACACAAGAGTGCAAAAAAGAAAATGCTCTACTACTATGTTAGAGCATTTAATTATTGCACTATTACAATGCATATAACTATGAGGACAATTTCAATCTTTCCTATTCTGTTTATCAGCTGTTTTTTGGCTCCCTATCCGTGTTCAAGTTCTGAGCAATCACAATCTGAGCAGTTACACCATCTCCTTATAGGAAAAAAACACTTATTTAATACATGAACAGCACCGTCTCTGTGATCACTATCCCCATAACCGCAAGTTTTCCACTATATTTTGGCAACAAAATGGAGGCATTGGGGCCGAATTATCAAAGTGCGAGCGGACATGATCTGTTGTAACGGATCATGTCTGCCGCATATCGATAAATACAGACAGCATACGCTGTCAGCATTTATCATTGCACAAGCATTTCTCATGAAATGCTTTTGCAATACCTCCCCCTGCAGATTCACAGACAATCGGCCGCTAGCAGGGGGTGTCAATCAACCCAATCGTATCCAATGGGGCTGATTGCTGTCCGGCGCCTCAAAGGTGGCAGACGAGTTAAGGAGCAGCGGTCTTACGACTGCTGCTTCTTAACTTTCCGCTTCAGGCGGACCTGAAGCGGAGTGGGTCGGAAGCAGCATCCGCCCCATTGAATTCAACACACAAAGGGTGTTGCTAACAACTGTCCTTTATGACATATTGTGTAATACACAGGATCCATTTAAGATGTATAGATAAATATATGGACTAGATTCATTAAACCTATATCCAGCACTATTGTATAATCCCTCAGTAGTGGGCAGGACAGATATTTACGTATAAGTATTTGATAGACAGGTACATGATATCTCGTACAGCTAACAAGATCTGTAGGAAATGAGAGAAAAACAAAACCACAACCACAACATCGAGAAATAGCATTTAGCATCTGCTCTCTTAAATTGTTTGTTTCTATGTTGTACACGCATGTTCGTGACTGAAGTGACAGTCATTTCATCTCTTTATACTTCATTTCTATTAGCAATGACATATTTGTGATCGGAATTTATCGATTCGCCGTTCTGTCTCGTTTATTGGGAACCCAAATCAGGTGTACAAGTTTTTAAATTTTAAAAAATCGTGTTTTAAAAAAACGTGTTTTACTGTATCTGAAACCTCACTCCCCCCCCCCCCCCCCCCCGGGGTTTTTTAAAAAAAGGCACACCCTGTTGTGTACAGTAAAGTTTGGAACTTTTGGCGATATTTTAAGCCTTGTTACTTAGCAGTATAAGAAATGTTAAAATTATAGAAGATGAGCTACATTGTCATTTTCTTATATGAAAATTAATTTCCCCTCAGTGTTCTTCTTGATTTTAGATGATAATTTAGCAAAAACGGAAAACAAGACTTTCTTAATAAATAAAACATTTACAAAATACTTTTAAAATTTGAAAAGTTTTAAAACCATCTTTGAGCAAACATGCAGAATATATCCATTATGTCCTTATACAAAGGGCATTCAGACTGCTCAACAGTCATCATAAACTCCACTCCATCCAATAGCAAAGCACGACCAAGGACTTCATTAACCCATTTTGGATTTTAGTGATCTGCATCCATTATCAGTAGTTTAGGGTGCTGTTGTGCGAAAATGGGAATTGAATATTGTGACAGTTATCATTTTCGGCTATGTTTGACTTGGAAAGATTGTGAACAACTTGTTAACGAAAAATAAAGCATATCCATTTTCCAATATCAGAATTATTTTTAGAAAGATTGCAACCGACCTCTATGGGTCCAATTTATCAAGTGCCGGGCGGATATGATTTGCTACATTGCTAAATGCCGACAGCATACGCTGTCGGCATTTAACATTGCACAAGCATTTCTTGTGAAATGCTTGAACAATGCCGCCCCCTACACATTTGCGCCCAATCGGCCGCTAGCAGGGGGTGTCAATCATCCCGATCGGATCTAAACGGTGGCGGGCAATTTAAGGAGCAGCAGTCTTATGACCACTGCTTCTTAAATTACGTTTCAGGTGGACTTGAAACTTCAGGGGTAGAAAGCAGAATCTGGAGCTTGTTAAATCTACCCCTATGTGTTTAACCACTGCAAAGAAATTAAAGTCATAGTTAAATTCAGCTCCAGGGCAGCAATGCACTGCTGGAAACTGAAAACATCTGGTGAACCAATAACAAGAGACAAATTTGTGTAGCCCCCAATCAGCAGCTATCTCCCACTAGTGTATTGTTGTTGATGCTTTTTAACAAAGGATATGAAGTGGACAAAGTAAATTTGATCATAGAAGTGAATTTAAAAGTGTCTTAAAATTATATGTCCTGTCTGAATCTGGAAAATTAAATGTTTGACTTTCTTATTCCTTCAATGAAAGAGTAACAATAAGTTGATGTCTGATAGAATATAACAAACAGCATTGGAACTTAAATTACTGCTTTATACATACATATAGATTTTAACTGACTGTAAATAGATATTAAAACCTAATTGGCTGTGTGCTTGAACAGACACAGAGGTCAATGAATCCCCTACTAGCAGTGCTCTCACTATTTACTGTCTGAGTTTGCTGCCAGTATAAAGTATAACAAAGTGCATAATTTTGCAAGCTACAGCAGGTCTTTACCTTTTGGCCCCCTTCCAAGTCTATGCTACATAATCTAAGCTACCTTTGTGCCTGTGGGCAACCTTTACTCTTTGCATCTTCTTTGTAAAGTATTTAAAAATCCAGCTCCAAACTGCTGCATCAAAAAACAGCTATGAAAAAAACCACACTTCTAATATTATATTACATATTAAAGCAAAGAACAAAATACAGTACGTCCATTTAAAGAGGCAATGTTCTCTTAAATTGTTTTTCCCTTAAAGGGACATGAAACCTAAGAATATTCTTTCATGATTCAGATAGAGAATACAATTTTAAACAATTTTCTAATTTACTTCTATTATTTAATTTGTTTTATTCTATTGGTATCATTTGTTGAAGGAGCAACTGGTTTCTAACTAAACACATGGGTGAGCCAATGACAATCGGTATATATATGCAGCGACCAATCAGCAGCTAGGACCTTGATTCTCTGCTGCTCCTGAGCTTTCATAGATAGACCTTTTAGCAAAGAATAAAAAGAGAATGAAGCAAATTAAATAATAGAAGTAAATTGGAAAGTTGTTTAAAGTCGTATTCTCTATCTGAATCACGAAAGAAAAAATTTGGGTTTCATGTCCCTTTAATGTGTTTCGAATGACTTATTATACCAGCTGCAGAATATAAAATATGTGACAAAATTGCTTCTTTACAGGTTTTTTTTTGTATATGAAAAAAATAGTTTTGTTCTTTGAAACCACAACCCATTAAAATGGATTGAGCTTTCATGGAAATCGTGTTTCTTTATTTTATCTCTTTCTGTACACACACATTCTTCTTTATATTCTTATACCCTGTCTGTATCCCAAAGATTTTGTGTGATTTCTTTCCATGCCGGTGAGGTTTTGATCATCAAACCCTTAAAGAGAACAATTAAAAATTAACATATTTCTTAGCTCTCCTACCTTCCACTAGGAGTGGCATTTCTACTGCTGGCTATGTTTACATATATTTTCTATAGCCAATACTTAAGTACAGAAACTTTCAGTATAGGTAGGGATACCACGGGAACAATCAGTTATTTTAGATGTTGATATAAAGGTAAAGGAGCTATTTGCAAACAATTTAATACACTACAGCAAGTAAAAAGAAAATGGGTCATTTTGGGGGGAAAATTAAAGGGGAGAAAAGTTTAGGGTAAACTGTCCCTTTGTTAAAAGTGCAGTGAAGTTTTGTTTCTCTGTCTATAATGTTTCACTCATGAGCCTGAGGAAAGTAGCCATGCTGGCAAGTAGCCTAACAAACAAGCTGACCATGGAAATTTTAGAAGATCCAATCATTTTGTCACTGTCCCAAAACACAAATCATTTAGGTGAGGGGACTCAGGCCAAGCATTTGTCATTGAGAATTGAAAGTTCCTTTGCCCTATCAAATTATTTCACAGCACTAATAGTGTTCATACAAAATTAGTAACAGATGCTTGGAAATATGCTCTGTCAGCCTTTGAGCCTTCATTTCTTCATATAAATATCCTGGCAGGTTCTTTGTGTATACGTGTTAAAAACCATAGAGGCTTCTAAACACACCCATTTGAAGATTTTGCACTTTTTTTTTTAATGATTTTGAAATTCAATGCCATTCAAATCCATAAGAAAAACATTAGAAAATCTTGTAGTATTCCATCAGCTTTCGCAATGTTAAAGGGACATTATGGGGGACATTATGGGGTAGATTTATCAATGTGCGAGCAGACATGATATGATGTAGCGTATCATGTCCGCTGCACATCGATAAATGCTGACAGCATACGCTGTCGGCATTTATTATTGCACCAGCAGTTCTTGTGAACTGCTAGTGCAATGCCACCCCCTGCAGATTTGCGGCCAATTGGCCACTAGCAGGGGGTGTCAATCAACCCGATCGTATTTGATCAAGTTGATTTCTGTCTGCGACCTCAGAGCAGGTGGACAACTTATGGAGCATAACTCCTGTTTCCGGCGAGCCTGAAGTCTCGCACGGAAACAGGGGCATCATGCTCCATACTGAGCTTGATAAATCGGTCCCTATATCTACAGCATATATTAGCAACTAAAGGGACACTGAAGTGCAAAAATGACATGTTGTAATTCACTAGAGCATGCCATTGTAGACCTCCTGACCCTGCAACTCTATGTATTCAACTTCAGCAATGGGGCCAGTGAATAAATTAGCAGCTGCAGTTGCACAACCCTGCAGTCACCAGCCGTGCCTGCATGGGTGCTGCAGTTATCTGATGTTCCCGAGCAGGGCTTCTACTATGTGTTTAACCCCTTTGCAAGGCTAAAACCCATAGACCTGCAAGGTCCATAGTGCTAATATCAAATGCTCTAAGGGTTTAGATTATGCACATTTTGCACTGCAATGTCCCTTATATCCCTGCTTTGTGAAATAAATGTTTACAAATCATTTAACATCATCAGTTTGCTACCACAAAATTACAAGGTTTGGCAACTCAAGAGCAGTTCAGGGATACACATTTTGAAAAGCCTGATGGAATCTGTGTTCCATGTTTCCCTTGCTGTGTCGATTGTAAATGAGTTTGTTTTTCTGATCGTATCCAGTTAAACTGTTTGCTCATGTAAATTTGATCATTGAGATCCTCCAGCCTCATTTGAGGAAGTGGGTCTAAATATATTTATGGGGTATTTTAAAGCAAAAGTAAGCAAAATAAATAATTAATGTCGCAATGTCTTCTTTTCATACTTTTATATCAGTAAAGTAGTGGCAGTTGGCCTTAGTAGACCCGTGCATTTGTTTTGGAAAGAAAGCATTTTAACAAAATGAATATCCTAAAGAATGCACAGGGAAAATTGACGAAAACAAATGAATAATGCCGATTTCTTAAAAAATGCTAAAATACTTACCTACTGCACAGAAGAACATGCTTACCCGCTCCTCTTCACTCCAGAGCCCGGCACGCATTAACTGTAGGTTCTAGAGTAAAGAGGAGCGGGTTAGTGCGCTCTTCTTCGAGTGTAGGTAATTTAGGCACAGGTCAATTGTTTCACCTGTTCTTTTTTAAACAGTTACGAAAACAAATGCAAATGTTTAACTAAAATGCAATATTTGTTTTGTTTTAAACTAAATAAATACCAAATAGTGCAGTCAAAAAGTATTCAAGGTAATTAATTTCCGGGAATATTCGTTACGAACATTTCGGACAAACCAAAAATATTTTGGTTGCACATCTCAATTGGGAAATATAAGACTAATAATGCAGTAATTTTAGACTTAAATTTACTTATTTTTTAAGGCAATAATGAAAAAACATATTAGACATGTGTATAGTCTGGTCTTTTATTTGTCCTTTAAGTCCATTTTTCTGGTATATTGGGAAAAAAAAAGATTTAGGGGCCAATTTACCATTGGTCTGTCCAACAGACATCGATGAATGCAGACAGCATATGCTGTCTGCATTTATCATTGCACAAGCAGTTCTTGTGAACTGCTTGTGCAATGCCGCCCCCTGTAGATTTGTGGACAATCAGCCGCAAGCAGGAGTGTCAATCAGCCCGATCGTATGAGATTGGGCGGATTGATGTCCGCAACCTCAGAGCAAGTGGACCAGTTAAGGAGCAGCGGTCTTAAGACCGCTACTTCATAACTCCTGTTTCCGGCGAGCCTGCTGGCTCGCACAGAAATAGGGGCATCAAGAGACATTCGGCCCTTGATAAATCGGCCCCTTAGGTTTCAAACAGATTGGAAAAGCTTAACAAAAGAAGCCAAACATATTAGCTTGGACATGCAATGTTTTGCACAGCTTTTTAAACAGATTGGTGTATGGATTAATAGTTTGGGAAATAACTGGGTATCTGTATCACTAGTGTTAGAATGATTCTAAAAATATATATATATTTAGTAATTGATTAGAAATGTCTAAATATACATCTACTTGTTAGTATTAAATTATAATCATACTATTTTGCACCAAAAAATATCTGTTGCATTTCCAGAATCATCCAGTGCTACTGACTGTCTAAACAAGCTGTTATTTAGCATGACATAGCTAATAGCTCAGATGATACGTTATGAACAACATGGGTGAAATTTGCTAATTTCATTATGTTACTTTCCTGTTCTATTAGTTTCACAACACAGTCTGCAGGTTTATGTAAGTGTAAGACTCCGTTGGTACGTGCTTAGACTGATCACTTCACTGAGAGATGGCTCCTGGCCAAGGGCACAGCTGACCCTACCACAGACTGAGAGTCAGTTTAAACCAGACTTTTAAAAAGGAAAATACAAAAGGGTGAGAGCAGTGTTTAACAGCATTAAAGCTTATACTTTTTTTATAGCATTTCTGCCTCTACATATCTGCCTATCTATCTTTTTTTAAATCAACATTATTATTTTCCACTCCTAATAGGAAATGTAATGAAACTAATAAAAAAGTTCTAGACACACTCTCTTTGCATAAATGACTGAAACAAATAAACATAACTTTTTACAATATATATATATATATATATATATATATATATATATATATATATATATATATATATATACACAGTATATATATATATATATATATATATATATATAGATATAGATATATATATATATATATATATACACAGACAGACAGACAGATAGATAGATAGATAGATAGATAGATAGATAGATAGACACACGTTTATACAAAAGAAAATGGTGTAAATAAGCATCTAAGACTTTTAAAGGGGCAGTGCACACTTTGAGATTGATATATAAAATATTTAGATACGTGTAATGCAACAACTTTGGAATATATTGCCATTATTTATTTTGCCCCCTTTTCATGTAATTTAGATCTGAAAATTGAACAACTTCTAATTCTCAGAACTTGAAATGACATACAGTATATGTCCCTAATTAGCTTTATGAGATAACTGCAAAACATTTTGTACTAACTTTATATGCATATGCATGTTGTGAGCATGTGCACACAGCTTGTCAGAGGGCTCTTGTGCACAGGAAAAGTTATTACAGAATGTGTGAGAAGTATCACAAGCATTTTTGCCATCAAATATTTATTACAAAAATGCTTTTTGTCAATTTTGAAATTCATGCAAACTCTGAGATCAGCGATGGACATGTATACATGGTGACAATATTAGAGATATAGATAGATAGATAGATAGATAGATAGATAGATAGATAGACAGACATGTTCAATATTTTTGTAAAAAGAGATGATAGCACAGTAGTTTCCTAATAATATTGAACATATCCTGCGCACAAAGGTGCTCTGACATACATAAGTAATCTGTGTGCACATGCTCACAATATGCACCTATGCTTTAATTGCCAGGAAGTGACATCAGTGATGTCACTGTCACGCTTAGCATGCTTGGAAAGTTTATCAAATAATATGTGATAAGTTCTTAGTAGCATTTCTTCCATGAAGAATACCATGGGAACAAAGATAATTTTATAAGCTTTTATTCAAATTGATTAAAATGTCTGAGCCTCCTCTAGTCTCCCAACTCCCTATGCTAAGTTAAAGTGAATGTAAGTTTTGATGCAAAAGTGCCTGGTTTTTAAAAATTCGGTTAAAAACATGGGCACTTTAATTCATCAAAATTTACATGTCACTTACCTTTTAAACTTGACAGCCGCTCCAGCTTCCCCCAGTTGTCGCAAGCCAGTTCTGACATCAGAAATGATGGGTGGGTCATCCTCCAGTCATGGCTTCCCCCCGGGGGAATCAGTGTCTGATTCAACGCCGTGATTGGAGGAAGCCAGATTCCTCATTTTAGACCCAATTACAGACAGAGTAGTTGATTAACAAAACAATATAACTCCTTAACCCCTTCTTGCAACTTTTTTGATGCCACAAAGAAATGAGCAAATTCATTTCATCAAGATATACTTTGTTCTTTGTCTGTTCATTCAATAATATATTCAGCAGTTTATGTATCGTAAAACTTGGCGAATCAGCAAAATTTGGATGAATTTGCATTCGGCCCAAATACACATTTCTACTCTTAAGTGATGAAGCTGCGTATATACTGATTGGCTGAAATCTTCACTTCTAGATGGATGAGTAATTATTCTCGACAGTTGTTTTTTTTTTTTCTTTTTTAATGTTACTAACTGGGACAAAGATACTTAAAGTGAATGTAAGCTTGGCCACATTTGGTAACGTCATAGCATAGATTTTACAAAATAAGGCAGACTTTCAATCATAATTTTTTTACATTTTGTATATTTCTTCCAAATTCTACCTTTTTATGCTCTAATGATTAACGCCGTTCCTCCGCCCGCCATACTGGTTACTTGATTGACGGATGACGAATATTCAATCGACTAATCATTTCCCCCCCCCCCCCAGGGCATTCAGATGTGATGTGTCATGAAAGGGGCTAAACGCCCCGGGGGGGGGGGGGAATGATTAGTCTATTAAATATTCGTAATCTGTCAATCAAATAACCAGTATGACAGGCAGAGGAACGGCACTAATCGTTAGAGCATAAAAAGGTAGAATTTGAAAGAAATATACAAAATGTAAAAAAATTATGAATGAAAGTCTGCCTTATTTTGTAAAATCTATGCTATGACGTTACCAAATGCGGGCAAGTTTACATTTACTTTAAATGAGTAATCTAAGAAAGGAGAGATTATTTCTATTTTGTGTATATTGTCAGTTGGTTCTTTTTGTTATTTCTTAATTAAAAATATTTTTTTATATACACTAGTTATTACTTATATTTGTTTTCCATCTTTAAAGGTTTAATAAACTTCTGTGCTCTCAACTTGTTGGCCATAATTTAAATTTATTAAGCATGGAGAGGTCACATTAATCAGAATTATTACTACAATTAATTTGTTATTCTACAAAGCCAATACATGGAAAGTGAATATGTCTCATATAATTAAATAAGTGCTAGGTTATTTCTTTCATTCTGGGCTTCAGCATTCTAAGGCTTATTTTATATCCCATGCAGAGTGATTCTGGTCCTCAAGCTTAAATTGAGTATGTGCCTCTTATTTTTTTACAGTACCAACCCAAGCAGAAAATGATTGGTTATTGGTGGCTTTATGCAACTGTTACTCTGATTGGCTCACTGGTCATGTCATGCTTGGGACCTGCAATGCTTGCAGCACCCTAGTGGGGCATTACTTATGTGTTTAACCCTTTTGTGTGTGTGTGTGTGGGGGGGTAATTTTGCATCATGCTGATGTATTTGATGTCCAAACACTTAATTGAAAATCATAAATTAACATTCTGAAACCCCTGCATAAAAACAAGGTTTGCACGCATTCTGATGCTTTTGAAACAGAGATAATGAGAAATACTTAAAGCAGGGGTGTCCAAACTTTGCTCTCCAGAGGTTTTGGAACTACATTTCCGATGATGCTCAGCCAGCATTTTATCTAGCTGAGCATCATGGGAAATGTAGTTCCAAAACCTCTGGAGAGCAAAGTTTGGACATCCCTGACTTAAAGGGACACTCAAGTCAAAATTAAACTTTCATGATTCAGATAGAGCAGCAATTTTAACCAACTTTCAAATTTACTTCCATTAACAAAATGTGCACAGTTTTTTTATATTTAAACTTTTTGAGTCACCAGCTCCTACTGAGCATGTGCAAGAATTCACAGGATACACGTGATTGGCTGATGGCTATCACATGATACTGTAGGAGTGGAAATAGACATAGCTTTGAAATTTGTCAGAATAAAAATCTACTACTAATTTGAAGTTTAGACTAAGTGATATTTTATTGTCCTTTTATCTTGCATTTGTTGATTATGCAAACTTACTGTATTGACTGGTCCTTGTGATCTAACTACAAATTAAAGTAATATCAGCAAAACAGAATGAAAAGTACTTTGAATGTACTGCTGATGTGTTATTTCCTGCTTGTTCTGTGCATGATAAATGTTGGTGATAACTCTCCTTTAGGATGAACACCAGCAGGTACATTGCTTTACATTATTAAACATTGCTCCACTGACGTTGCAGATAGTCTAATGCTATCTTAATGCTGGAATCAGCACGTTTTGTACCTAACAGCTAGCAGCTACTGAGTCATACGGAAATAATTCAACTGGCTAATGAGAGCTCAGCTTACAACAACCTATCTGCTTAAAGAAATACTGTAAGTGAAGAAAAAAATAGTAACTCATTTATAACAAGGGAGATTTGATCAAATTAATTTTAGAATTTACAAATATCATGTATTTACTTTATTCTTTACTCCTTTACTTTCTTTGTAGCAAAGTAAGGCATAAACACCTTGTAATTACAAGACATTTCTGTTGTGTTGCTATAGAATAACATCACCTGAGTATAAATATTTTTAAAACATATTTACATATTTTGTACTGCAAATATTTTGCAATAGCCAAACTCCACCCACCCTTAGGGGCCTATTTAAGAAGGTGCAAGCGGACATGATCCGATATAGAGTATCATGTCCGCTGCACATCGATAAATGCCAACAGCATACGCTCTTGGCATTTATCATTGCACCAGCAGTTCTGGGGAACTGCTGGTGCAATGCCGCCCCATGCAGATTCGCGACCGCTAGCAGGGGGTGTCAATCAATCCGATCGAATTCGATCGGGTTGATTTCTGGCAATGTCTGTCCGCCTTCTCAGAGCAGGCAGACAGGTTATGGAGCAGAGGTCTTTAGAAGGCTCGCCAGAAACACGGGGCATCAAGCTTGATAATTCGGCCCCTTAGTCTTATTTGGAGAAGCCAATCTGGGTTTAGTCCACAGACAACAAGGGTCGCTTTGGTCATAAAGTTAATATAAAATGTATATGATGCACGGAGTATATGATACATAAGTATGGAAATTATATACATATGCTTATTGCATGCAGTTAAGAACAACCAACCATTTTCTGCTTGGGTTGGTACTGTAAAAAATAAGAGGAACATACTCAAATTGAGCTTGAGCCTTGTGCACAGGAAAGGTTTATCAAATAATATGTGATTAGTTCTTAGTAGCATTTTTGCTAATTAACATGTAATATAAATATGTTTCTGGTCAAATTTCAAATTTAACTTTAATGTCCTTCTAAAGGGAGATAAACCCCCCAAAAATATTTCATGATTCAGACAGAGGGGTAGCTTTATCAAATGTCGGACAGACATGATCCGATGTAGCAGATCATGTCCGCCCAACATCAGCATTTATCATTGCACAAGCATTTCTGGTGAAATGCTTGTGCAATGCCGCCCCTGCACATTCACGACCAATCGGGATGATTGCTGTCTGCCACCTCAGAGGTGGTGGATGAGTTAAGGAGCAGCGGTCTTACTACCATTGCTTCTTAACTTAAGTTTCAGGCATACCTGAAACTTCGGTGGTAGATTGCAGCATTCGCTACTTGATAAATCTACTCCAGAGCATTCAATTTTAAACAACTTTCCAATTTACTTCCAATATCAATTTTGCTTCATTCTCTTGGTATCCTTTGTTGAAGGAGTAGAAATGCACTTCTGGGAGATAGCTGAATAAATATACAGTATCTCACAAAAGTGAGTACAACCCTCACATTTTTGTAAATATTTTATTATATCTTTTCATGTGACAATACTAAAGAAATAACACTTTGCTACAATGTAAAGTAGTGAGTGTAAATTTGCTGTCCCCTCAAAATAACTCAACACACAGCCATTAATGTCTAAACCGTTGGCAACAAAAGTGGAAATGTCCAAATTGGGCCCAATTAGCCATTTTCCCTCCCCGGTGTCATGTGACTCGTTAGTGTTACAAGGTCTCAGGTGTGAACGGGGAGCAGGTGTGTTAAATTTGGTGTTATCGCTCTCACACTCTCTCATACTGGTCACTGGAAGTTCAACATGGCACCTCATGGCAAAGAACTCTCTGAGGATCTGAAAAAAAGAATTGTTGCTCTACATAAATATGGCCTAGGCTAAAAGAAGATTACCAAGACCCTGAAACTGAGCTGCAGCATGGTGGGCAAAACCATACAGCGGTTTCACAGGTCAGGTTCCACTCAGAACAGGCCTTGCCATGGTCGACCAAAGAAGTTGAGTGCACGTGCTCAGCGTCATATCGTCTTTGGAAAATAGACGTATGAGTGCTGCCAGCATTGCTTCAGAGGTTGAAGGAGTGAGGGGTTAGCCTGTCAGTGCTCAAACCATACGCTGCACACTGCATCAAATTGGTTTGCATGTCTGTCGTCCCAGAAGGAAGCCTCTTCTAAAGATGATGCACAAGAAAGCCCGCAAACAGCTTGCTGAAGACAAGCAGCCTAAGGGCATGGATTACTGGAACCATGTCCTGTGGTCCGATGAGACCAAGATAAACTTATTTGGTTCAGATGGTGTTAAGCGTGTGTGATGGCAACCTGGTGAGGAGTACAAAGACAAGTGTGTCTTGCCTACAGTAAAGCATGGTGGTGGGAGTGTCATGATCTGGGCCTGCATGAGTGCTGCCGGCACTGGAGAGCTACAGTTCATTGAGGGAACCATGAATGCCAACATGTACTGTGACATACTGAAGCAGAGCATGATCCCCTCCCTTCGGAGACAGGGCCGCAGGGCAGTATTCCAACATGATAATGACCCCAAACACACCTCCAAGACGACCACTGCATTGCTAAAGAAGCTGAGGGTAAAGGTGATGGACAGGCCAAGCATGTCTCCAGACCTAAACACCCTATTGAGCATCTGTCAAGCATCCTCAAACGGAATGTGGGTGAGTGCAAGGTTTCTAACATCCACCAGCTCAGTGATGTCATCATGGAGGAGTGGAAGAGGATTCCAGTGGCAACCTTTGAAGCTCTGGTGAACTCCATCCCCAAGAGGGTTAAGGCAGTGCTGGAAAACAATGATGGCCACACAAAATATTGACACTTTGGGCCCAATTTTAACATTTCCCCTTAGGGGTGTACTCACTTTTGTTGCCAATAGTTTAGACATTAATGGCTGCGTGTTGAGTTACTTTGAGGGGACAGCAAATTTACACTGTTATACAGGCTGTACACTCACTACTTTTCATTGTAGCAAAATGTCATTTCTTCAGTGTTGTCACATGAAAAGATATAATAAAATATTTACAAAAATGTGAGGGGTGTACTCACTTTTGTTAGATACTGTATATGTGCAGCCACTAATCAACAGATAGCTCCCAGCAATGCCTTGCTGCTCCTGAGCCTACCTAGGTATGCTTCTATACAAAGGATACCAAAAGAACGAAGCAACTTAGATAACAGTAAATTGGGATGCTGTTTCAATTTGCATATTCTATCAGAATCATGAAAGAAAAACTTTGGGTTTTATGTCGCTTTTAGTAAGAAATATAGATGTGAATTTTAAATATGAAATTATTTTACCTCTATGTCCCTTTATGTAAGTAATACAGAGGTATGGAGAAGACATATAAGGAATGGTAATATAGACATGAGAAATGGAAAAGAAAAGAAAAAAAAAATGCTGGAAAGAAACTGTGAAATTGAATCTGTGCTGAGTCATAAATGCAGTTCTTTGATTCGGCTATAATTAGCTCATCAATGGATATACAAAGGTTGAATGTGACTCACTACTCACTTGAGAATATGCTGCCGAAGGTTTAATGGTCTCACTCAACTGCTTATTTGACCTACCATCATATTAATGCCTGCCGTCAACCTAAATGACAACTGACAAGTGGATTTAGGGACGATTAAGCATTACACTGAATTGCCTGTTTGCTTTAAAAAAAAAAGGTACAAAGGCAAACTTCAGTACTATTTACTATAGCTTTGTAATAAAAGACCTATATGATTCTAAGGGCCAGATTTAAGAAAGTAAGGCGGACAGGGGCGTACATCTTTGCAGCTTCACGTCTAGCAGGCAGCAATACGTAATTCTATTGTTCAATGGCGCCCCCTGCTTGCGTGCAGCCAAATGTGTGCTAGCAAGGGCCGTCAATTTTCCCGGTTGGAAAAGTCCCAGTTATGCGAACCTGCAGCCAAAGGCGCTCCAACCCCTTGATAAATGGGGCTCTAAGTATCTACCCATTCTCCAGCTTTGCATAACCAACACTTTTATATTAATATACTTTATGACCTCTAAGATTGCCTGTTTCTAAGCCCTAGCAGGCTGTCCCTTATCTTAGTTCTTTTAAATCTTGCACAACAGCCAGACAGTGCTAGTTCATGTATACCATATAGACAACATTGTGCTCTCTCCCGTGGAGAATGATAATAATTATGCAAGAACCTTAAAGGGACAGTCAACACCAGAATTTTTGTTGTTTTAAAAGATAGATAATCCCTTTATTACCCATTCCCCAGTTTTGCATAAACAACACAGATATATTAATAAACTTTTTACTTCTGTGACTAACTTGTATCTAAGCATCTTCTGACAGCCCCCTGATCACATGACATTTTATTTATTATCTATTGACTTTCATTTTAGCCAATTAGTGCAGTGTCTGCCACAACCCACGGGCGTGCTCACAATGTTATCTATAGGGTTTACGTGAACTAGCTCTCCCCTGCTGTGAAAAGCAAATACAAAAGCATGTGATTAGAGGCGGCCTTCAAGGGCTTAGAAATTATCATATGAGCCTTCCTAGGTCTAGCTTTCAATTAAGAATACCAAAAGAACAAAGCAAAATTGGTGATAAAAGTAAATTGGAAAGTTGTTTAAAATGACATGCCCTATTTGAAATATGAAAGTTTTTTTTGGACTTGACTGTCCCTTTAACTAAAATTGCAATATTGTAAAGTCTGCAGGGGCTTAGATACAAGGTAATCACATAGGTAAAAAGTATTTTAATATAACTGTGTTGGTTATGTAAAACTAAAGAATGGGTAATAAAGGGTTTACCTTTTTGAACAATATTTTTTTAAGTAGACTGTCCCTTTAAAGATAGCTTCAATTATTTTTAGTATTTCACAAATAGCTGCTGTATTAATTCTGCATTATTCCTATAATAGCTTCAATATGAATCTTGAATGAATGTTATAGTTAACTGCATTATAGCACATAATATTATTTTTATTTATTAAAAAATCCACGTAAAAAACATTTATGAGCATCCACCAAATGTAGGTAAATCAACATATGAATATAAATTCCATTATATATATATATATATATATATATATATATATATATATATATATATATATATATATATATACATTAAAAGCTAGTAACAGGATTAATTGCATATGTATGGAAAATAAAAAATACTGCATAGTGTATATTGTATAGTAAGTTCACTAACTTAATCTCATATATTGTTAAACAAGTGCAAAAAGAAAATGCTTTAATGAGTTAGAGTATTTTATTATTGTACTGTTGCTTCCATATAACTGTGTATTTAAAGGGACAGTCTACTTGAAAATGTGTATTCTCTAAAAAGATAGATAATCCCTTTATTAAACATTCCCCAGTTTTGAATAACCAACACTTACATTAATATACTTCTTACCTATCTGATTACCTTGTATCTAAGCCTCTGCAGACTGCCCCTTATCTCAGTGATTTTTACAAGCTTGCATTTTAGCCAATTCACCATGAGAGAAAGATATCTGCAACTGAAGGGAGGTAAGAACTAGTTTGTTCATTGTACTAGATGTAGCTTATTATGATATTATTGATACTAATCTGCTTTCACTCATAAGCAGATGGTTTTACCTACTGACTAGTTTAGATATAAAAATCTAGCCTGTTTTTGTGCCTTGAGGGCTGCAGATGAAAAACAGTGGACTAAAGTACATGAGCCCAATGGGGGCCAGAGGGAGCAAATGACCCCCCCCCCCCCACACTATATATACCTGATCCTGGCATATACATATACAGTATAATTAACACCCCTTATAAGAAAAATGATAAATACCTCTTTCTCCACTTTACCCTTTTGTTGTCAGTGGTAAACTGCCCTGTGTGTTGCCTGGTAGCTACCAGGTTTGGGTAATATGCTTAAGGCTTCCTTAAAGGGATAGTAATGTCAAAATTAAATGTAAATTGATTGGGTAGAAATAGAACATGGAATTTTACGCAACATTTCCATTTACTTCTATTATCAAATGTGCTTAGTTCTTTTCGTATCCTGTGTGAAAGAGTAATCTAAAGTGAGCTCAGGAGTGTGCACATGTTTTTAGCCATCTGGCAGCAATGTTTGCAACAGTGTTTATAGTAATGTTATACATTGTAGCAAAGACCGCTAAAGACACATGCACACTCCCAGTGGCGTCACTAGGCTTGGTGTCACCCGGTGCGGAAACTCATGGTGTCACCCCCCTCCCATGGTAATTTAAATTTTTTTTATATATATATATATATATATATATATATATATATAGATATATATTTACATACACACACACACACACATACATATATTTTCACTCACACAAACACACACATATGCACATACTCACACAAACATGTACATATGCACATACTCACACAGACACACATATACACACATATACATATGCACATACTCACACAAACATGTACATATGCACATACTCACACAGACACACATATACACACATATACATATGCACATACTCACGCAAACATGTACATATGCACATACTCACACAGACACACATATACACATGCACATACTCCCACAGTGACAGACACACATATAAATATGCATGCTCACACACACATACATATGTACATACTCACAAACACATACGCACACAAACACATACATATGCACACACTCGCACACACTCACACAAACACATATGCACACACAAGCACATAGTTTTAAGGGCAGAAGTAGTTTGCTCCGTTGATGCTCTTAGGTTAGAGTGTAAACGTATAGGATTAATGAGTGAACCTTTTTAAATTAATTTAATTAATATCAACTTCTCTATAAACATGTTATTACCGATGCACCACTCAAAAAAAATACCAAGCTGACAAAGGAGATACATGTTTAATACTGACCATTGCTATATAATTATTTACAATCTGTTGGAAAAACCACCATCTTTCTTTTTATTTTGCCCTAAATAAATTATTTAAGTGGAAGTTTTAAAAAAAAAAAAAATATTATTTAAGACCCATTTTTCTCTCAGCTTTTCTTTTTAATTATTGATAACAAAGTTGACTATTTTAACAAGTGTGCAATTATATAGTTACCCTTACTCTTGTTATTGCTTCATTTTACTCAAAAGGCCAATGCTTAAATGCTTGAAATTAATCTGTGAAATTGATTCCTATGTAGAAATGTCTTTTTACGCCACCAAAAGTTTTACTTATATTTTTTTTAATGCACCTCTAGCAAGTAGCTTTCAAAAGAACATTGATGAAAATTAGAGATGAAAAATGATGAATCTTAATAACAAATAATTGTTTTAAAGGCACACATAGTTTATATTGTGGTATTTATTTTTCATTAAAAAGGTAAAACTAATCAATTGTGCTGAATCCTGTCAGAGGGAATCTTAAATAACCCTATTTGATAGGAGGCAATAATGTCTGGTTTTAATAGCCCATACTATGTCAAGGACAGTACCCCTTAGCAAAGAAAATGGCAGTCTTTCATTATTTTAAGAAATTAAGGTCACTGGTCAATAAATAAAGAAAAAATCAAGAACTTTGAAACAATCATTCAATTGCAGTGGCAAATACTAAAAGTATATCTTCTATTATATCCATAATCCATACAGTATGTAAGTATCATAGATTCAGTGACAGACTCAGAGAATCAGAGTCAGACAGTGTGATGCTGCAGTCACAGACAGAGTGAAAAGTGACTCTCTAGTCTGACTCTGAGTGGCAGTGCATTGTAGTTTACTTTAAGTACTTACAAGTAAGGTAACAGATCCGGATTCCTGTCCCCAGTCCACTGTCCAGATGATCAGAAAACTTCACACAGAGTCACACGCTTATTGCTGCAACTCTGTTGTCCCGCTCTCTCTCGCTCTTCCTCCTCACTTGCGCGCGCAGTCAGTGTTGCTGTCTTGCTCCTCCCCCCTTAGCTAGCCTGTTCGACCGGTCTAAAGGGGAGGGTAACTGAGGTGATGGCTGCTGCTCTGACTCTGAGATCATCATGGTGGGTTCATGGTGGGGCCATGCCATGATGAGATGAGACCCGAGAGTGATTGATCCGGCTTATCGCGCACATGCATGGTGCACTCTGACTACTCCTGTGGCTTCCCCAGACTGAGGTCATCACTGACTGTCAGTCATGTGTACTGTGTGTCAGACTGTTGTATTTGGGGCCATGCCACTTGCCTTGCCGACGGTGCTGCACTGCGCAAACACTAGTACCGTCTACTAAATAAATTACCTAACAGCTTAGCCTGCGCACAGTGCAGTGCACGCGTCGACACTGACTGCCTCACTATAATAAATAATAAAAAACGTATTACACACAATTACAGCTGCCTGATGGTGTGGTGTCACCCCCCCTTAGGGTGTCACCCGGGTGCGGTCCGCCCCCCCCCGCCCCCCCCCTAGTGACGCCACTGCACACTCCTAAGTATCATCCTACCTAGAATTACACTTCAAGAAATGATAACAAGAGAGCAAAGCAAATCTAATAATAGAAGTAAATTGAAACATTTGTTCAACAAGTCATGCTCTTTCTGTCCCTTTAACTGCCATGCATTCATATGAGGGATTAACTGACCATCTAGATAGTATGTTGTCTCTGTGAAGGAGGATTTTCTTAAGTTCTTAACCCATTATAAGAAGGTTTAGATAAGTAAAACTAAGGTAGATGACATTGAGATTATGCTAATTTCTAAGCCCCAAAAAATAAATCCATATACCCATAAGGCATTGGAAAGAAGAAACAATCCTCAATCACAATCCTTAAGAAAATCTTTTCAAATTATTTATCTACAAAAATCCCTGTAGACTTTAATGGAGATTTTCTGTTAAAAATCATTAGATACATTTTACTAAAGCATTGTGATCGACCCCTCTGTAATTCCTTCCATAGGGATGAATGCACAGTTTAACTCTCAGGAGTTGCAGTTTATTACTCCTGCTGAATATGACAGTGTCAGTGACTCAGTAGTGGTATACCTATGTGTCTGTCAATCACAGGCTGCATGGTTGAATTTTGGTATGCACATTGGTAAAGGGACTTTACCTATGTGTTTAACACCTTTTCTGGCGTTAAACACATAGTGATACATGATAAGCATTGAAGACATGAGATACGTCTACAAATGGGAGCAATTATTTTTTGCTCTATAATTTCCCTTAAAGGGACAAAATACGCATATGCTAAATCACTTGAAACTGATGCAGTATAACTGTAAAAAGCTGACAGGAAAATATCACCTGAGCATCTTCATGTAAAAAAGAAGATATTTTACCTCACAATTTCCTCAGCTCACCAGAGTAAGTTCTGTGTAAAAAGTTATCTTTCAGTTACTGCCCAGCTGCAGGTAAAAAAAATAAAAAATGAAGAAATGAACAGCAGCCAATCAGCATCAGAAGTGCTGAGGTCATGAACTCTTTTACTGTGATCTCATGAGATTTCACTTAACTCTCATGAGATTTCATAGTAAACTTCCTTAAACTGAATAGGGAAATTACAGGAGTGTGCGCGAAGCTCACTCCCTTGCCTGTCCCGGGACAGGCATACTGATTTGCTGCTTAAAGTCCTTTGCAATGGGGTTTTAAAACTTAGGACATTTTGAGGTAAAATATCTTTCTTTTTTACATATTCCAGATTCTCAGGTGATATTTTCTAGTCAGCTTTTTACAGCTATGCTGCATCAGTTTCAAGTCTTTCAACATTTGGGTATCATGGCTTTTTAAATAATAAAATATTGTAACAAATTGAAGCAGCTTGTTAAATTCTCAGAGGAAAATTTGTCATCAATAAAGAACTTCCTTATCCCTTTGGTGACTGTGTTTTAAGATAGCGCTAAATATATTTTTAGAGATATTATGAAATACTAGAATATATGATTTTTCCTTCTTTGCTCTTTACCACTGCCAGAAATTTAGCATATGCTAAATCACTTGAAACTGATGCAGTATAACTGTAAAAAGCTGACAGGAAAATATCACCTGAGCATCTTCATGTAAAAAAGAAGATATTTTACCTCACAATTTCCTCAGCTCACCAGAGTAAGTTCTGTGTAAAAAGTTATCTTTCAGTTACTGCCCAGCTGCAGGTAAAAAAAATAAAAAATGAAGAAATGAACAGCAGCCAATCAGCATCAGAAGTGCTGAGGTCATGAACTCTTTTACTGTGATCTCATGAGATTTCACTTAACTCTCATGAGATTTCATAGTAAACTTCCTTAAACTGAATAGGGAAATTACAGGAGTGTGCGCGAAGCTCACTCCCTTGCCTGTCCCGGGACAGGCATACTGATTTGCTGCTTAAAGTCCTTTGCAATGGGGTTTTAAAACTTAGGACATTTTGAGGTAAAATATCTTTCTTTTTTACATATTCCAGATTCTCAGGTGATATTTTCTAGTCAGCTTTTTACAGCTATGCTGCATCAGTTTCAAGTCTTTCAACATTTGGGTATCATGGCTTTTTAAATAATAAAATATTGTAACAAATTGAAGCAGCTTGTTAAATTCTCAGAGGAAAATTTGTCATCAATAAAGAACTTCCTTATCCCTTTGGTGACTGTGTTTTAAGATAGCGCTAAATATATTTTTAGAGATATTATGAAATACTAGAATATATGATTTTTCCTTCTTTGCTCTTTACCACTGCCAGAAACACATTCATCTATGTAACAGAAGAAATTCCAGCCAGTATTTCTGAGCAAGCATTGATTGTCAGTGCTCCTGGGACCTTAATGTATTTTCTGACTATGCACTGACTTTATAGTAATTGAGACAGAGGAATGGAATGTCCAACTGAATTTTGCTTGACCGGGAAATTAGTGTTGTAAGCTACTATGGTAGAAGACATTTTTATGGGAATTGTACCTAAATAAAGTTGCAATTTTATCAATAGTGTGAACAGAGTTATAGAGAATTAAATATAGCTTAAAGGGCCACTAAACTCAAAATCTTTCTTTCATGATTCAGATAGAACATACAAATTTAAACAACATTACAATTTACTTCTATTATTTATTTTGCTTCATTTTTTAGATATCCTTATTTGAAGAAAAAGCAATGCACATGGGTGAGCCAATCATATGAGGCTTATATGTGCAGCAACCAATCAGCAACTACTGAGCATATCTAGATATGCTTTTCAACAAAGGATACCAAGAGAATAAAACAAATTAGATAATAGAAGTAAATTAGAAAGATGTTTAAAAATGCATTCTCTTTCTAAATCATGAAAGAAAAAATGTGGGTTTCATGTCCCTTTAAAGGGACATGAACCCCTATTTTTTTCTTTTGTGATTTAGATAGAGCATGTGATCTTAAACAACTTTCCAATTTACTTCTATTATCTAATTAGTTTTTTTCTCTTGGTATCCTTTGTTGAAAATGATACCTAGGTAGACTCAGGAGTAGCTGATTGGTGGCTGCACATCTATGCTGCAGGTTATTGGCTCACCCAATGTGTTCAACAAGGTCTCAGTAGTGCATTGTTGCTTCTTCAACAAAGGATACTAAGAGAATGAAACAAATTAGAAAACAGAATTACATTGGAAAGTTGCTGACATTTTTATTCTCTATCTGAATCATGAAATATTTTTGGGGGGGTTTCATGTCCCTTTAATCTTATTCTTATCTAATATTTCTAAATATCTATGTATCCAATATTTCTGTTATTTCTCTAACTATAATAAAAGGGATAAGAAACCAAACCTCTTTCTGTCATATAGAGATAGTATACAGTTGAACAAAAATGTTACAGTTTAGTTCCATTAAAGGGACATTAAACACTTTGAGATGGTAATATAAAATGATAAATTGTATATAATAAAACAACTCTGCAATATACTTTCATTATTTATTTTGTCCTCTTTGCCTGTAATTCCATTCTGAAATTGTGAGCTTTTCAGTTCCTGTTAGAAATGGAAGTGCAGAACACTGTTAAATCCAGCACAGCCATTGGCTGCCCACTCTAGTGACCTATTTATAACGGTCCCTAATTGGCCACAGCAGAGAAGGTAACACAAGTTACAACATGGCAGCTCCCATTGTTTTATAGACACTAAAACTTTACACTTATTTTGTCACTTTTTAAACAACTAATGAAACTTTAAAAAATACATCTACATGTTAGTCATGGACTAATCTTTTCTTTGAATGCATCATTCTATCTAGCATGTATTTAGTGTTTAATGTCCCTTTAATAACATTCCTTCATTCACTTGGAATTTTTTGATGTAGCACTTGTCTGCAGCACTATATGGCAGCAGTTTGGCATTCTTGCAAAACTGCTGCCATATAGTGATGCTTATCTATTATCTTTAACTAAAAATACCATGAGAACTAAGTTAATTGATAATAGAAGTACATTGGAAACTTTTTTTTATTTTTTTTATTTGTATACTGTGTGTGAATCACGAAATAAGAAGTTTGGGTTTTGTATATCTTTAAAGGGAGATTCTAAATTAAAGGGATCTTTTTGGTGCCTACATCATGGTTTTATAATGTTTATATTGTTATTAAAAAAGAGACTCACAATATTGTTCTAAGATTCCTGGCTTTTGCACTCCCTTGGGCCTGATTTCAAAGCATACTGCAAACTAGATGGGTGCTAGGGTAGTCAGGTGTCCAGTATTCAATCATTCAGTCCAGTATTTTGGTAAGCTGTCCAGTAAATGTTTCACCAAATATTCTGGATGCTGAAATGTCCATATTTTTTTAGAGTCACAGAGGGTTAGCTAAAAATAAAAAGCATATGTTACTGACAGCCAAAGAGGTAAAATTATTGATTTTTTATCTTATTGGCAGCCAAGGGGTAAAATGACTGCTCTGTTGTAAAAAAAATATATATATTGTGGAGTAAAGAGTAGGGACTAAGGTAGAGCTTTTAGGGGGGGAGGCATTATATGACCCCACCTACCATTGTACCCAGTCACAGGAGATTGTACAGAATTTTCATGGAGGGCAACTTGCACCCTAATTGGTGAATGTCACCAATCAGTTTCTGCCTATGCTCCAAAATTGGTGTTGGGCCATGTACATATTTAATAAATTAACTAAATTAATTAATTAATTAATTAATTAACAAATGCATAAATATAGGAGTTTTTTTTAAATGCAATATATATTAAATAAATAAATAAATATTATCATCAATCAGTTTCTGCCTATGCTCCAAAACTGGTTTTGGGCCATGTAAATATTTAATTAATTAATTAATTAAATAAATGAATTCATAAATACATAAATACAGGAGGTGTTTTAAATGCAAATATATTAAATAAATAAATATAGGAGACTTTTTAAATCCAAATATATTGGACTCTATCTACTAAGCAGCGGAAGCTGATCAGGAGCCCATGCAATGTAAGAAGCAGCAGTCATTAGACAGCTGCTTCTTACACCCTACTCCACCTCTGAGGTGGCAAGGGAAAATCGCTCGCTCTCTGTGATTGACAATCCCTTCTCTCACGCGATTGGTTGCGTGAGAGAAGGGGCTGGCATTACATGCTCACTTGAGTGTGTAATGATACATACGTGCAGCGGATCCTGCTTGCTTGTCCTTTCGCTCCTTCATACATGGGGCCTATTTTATAGTTTTGAAAAACATGATGAGAAAGAAGGGGGGCGTGGCTCTAGGTAATCCATTGAGGATCAATATACAGTCTCTGGTGACCAAAGAAGTTCAGCTCGATGAGAGCATAAGGTGAAGTGAAAGGTGGAGGCACACATAAGGGGACAAAGCAATCCCGTAATGAACAAAGGAAGAAAGAGGCAGCACACTTTGTATTGGCAAAAAAGCGGATCTTTAATCCAGGACGATCATGGTCAATACACAGACACGTAACAATGGAGGAGGTAGGGGGCGTGTCTTTCCGCGTTTCGTACCGGGCGGCACTTAGTCATAGGATGACAGGTGAGTGTGAAGTGTATAACTATATACCCCAACACCTCCAGTGACGGCTTGGAACACGTTTCTGGGAGTGGTGAGGTACACAGGACTAAAACAGTGCATTAAAAACAGAATTACAAAAGGATTTCTGAATAACAAAATTTCCACTATTTGAAGGAATAGATACTAACAGGCTTCTAAGCAAAAAACAGACACAAGTTATATAAATTCAATCGCTTATGCAAAAATGTTAAAGAACATTTGAACCCGATATATAGACAGGATTTACCTATTTGGAAAAATAAGAATAAAAACAACGGCCTCCTAAACATCAACAATTACAGATTATATAGAGAACCTTATTTGTTACATATTTCACAAACATTACAGGTGAATCTTTAAGGTATCCAATTAGACATTTGGAAAACTCCTAAATAGCTACAGTAAATATGTACACAGTACATATCATTAAGACCACATAATGCTAACTAGATCGTGCACAAACTCAAATTTGTGCATGAATATTATCAATTGCAGTATGTATAAATATTGTGTAGACTGAACCACTAGTATCATAAATCTTAATTATATCAATAATAATACATACAAAACTTATACCATAAAGCTTACTGAATAAGAGATCCATATGCAACTAAAAAAAGAGAGAAAATAAGGCTAAACCCTAATCAACGTACCTAAAATATTTTAATCAGTAAAAAAACTTCCATTCCTTATTTAAACCATAAGGCTCTCTAGTGTTTATCATGAAGATCCATTATACGTAACTCCTTTTTCATAAGAATCTTGTATTTATTGCCACCTCTAGGTGGCAATTTTACAAGGTCAATCACCTTAACACCAAAACTTGAAATGTTAGTGAAATGTAATCCATTAAAGTGATTGGCTATACTGGAAGTCTTCACATAATTTCTTCATGTCCCTCTTATGCTCACCTATTCTGGACCTTAGTGTATGAGAGGTCTGACCAATTATTGGGCCTCACACAAATTGCACTCCAACAGGTAAACCACAAACGTGGATGTGCAATTGGCATAGTGATTTAATCTATAGTTCAGCTCTGTTGAAGTACTTTTGAATGAATCACCTTTGGAGATAGTTTCACAAGTCACACAACTACGTGCCAGGCATTGGAAAGTACCCCTCTTATTGAGCCAGGTCGGTTTCCTTTTATTCAGGTTACTGACTACTAAACTGGGGGCCAACTTGTTACCTAAGGTAGGTGTCTTTTCCAAATAGGTAAATTCTGTCCATATATCAGGTTCAAATGCTCTTTAACATTTTTGCATAAGCGATTGAATTTATATAACTTGTGTCTTTTTTTTGCTTAGGAGGCTGTTAGTATTTATTCCTTCAAATAGTGGAAATTTTGTTATTCAGAAATCCTTTTGTACTTCTGTTTTTAATGCACTGTTTTAGTCATGTGTACCTCACCACTCCCAGAAACGTGTTCCAAGCCGTGATTGGAGGTGTTGGGGGTATATAGTTATACACTTCACACTCACCTGTCATCCTATGACTAAGTCCCGCACGGCACGAAACGCGGTAGGACACGCCCCCTACCTCCTCCATTGTTATGTGTCTGTGTATTGACCATGATCGTCCTGGATTAAAGATCTGCTTTTTTTGCAGATACAAAGTGTGCTGCCTCTTTCTTCCTTTGAAAAACATGATATCTATATGTTGTAAGCTCCATGGAGAGTCTTCCGCTCCTTGTTTTATTTTGTTTAATCAACAAAAGAAGCGAGAAATGTTTACAAAAACTTTTTTCTGTATTACTATATGGATTAAGTTATATCGCTTTTAGAAGAAGTGGTGCAGACCCTTGATTACAATATTTAACCTGAAACAAAGAAAGATCTGACAGCATGTATACGCACTATCAATAAAAAGACACAGAATCAAGCACTCTCTTATATTAAATATTTATATCAAAAAATATATTTCAATCCAAAAAAACAAAAATAGATATTTTCCCAACAAGAGATTAAGCACAAAAAAAAGAAGAACAGCTTTGTTTAATAATGCCTTAAAGCTCCTACATTTTCCAAGGAGATATTTTATTTTAGGTTATCACTAGTCTAAAGATAGCTTAAAGAGACATGAAATCCCACATTTTTCTTTCATGATTCAGATAGACTATGCAATTTTAAACAATTTTCTATTTTACTTCTATTATCAAATCTTCTTCATTCTTTTTGTATCTTTTGTTGAAAAGCAGGGATGTAAAATCAGGAGAATTCACGTGTCTGGAGCACTATATAGCAGCAGTTTTGCAAAATGTTATTGATTTGCATGATGAGCAATAGGTGGCAGCTCTGTTTCCTTCCATGCAGTGCTCCAGACGCCTACCAAGGTATCTTTTCAACATAGAACACAATGTGAATACCATGTGAATACCTTGTGAATACCACGTGAATACCATGTGAATACCACATGAATACCACGTGAATATCATGTGAATATCATGTGAATACCATGTGAATATCATGTGAATACCATATGAATACCATATGAATACCATGTGAATACTATGTGAATACCACGTGAATATCATGTGAATACCATGTTAATACCATGCTGAATATCATGTGAATACCATGTGAATACCACATGAATACCACGTGAATATCATGTGAATACCATGTAAATACTTAGTGAATATCATGTGAATATCATGTGAATACCAAGTGAATACCATGTAAATATTATGTGAATACCACGTGAATACCACATGAATACCATGTAAATATCATGTGAATACCATGTGAGTACCATGTGAATATCATGTGAATACCATATGAATACCACGTGAATACCATTTGAATACAACGTGAATACCACGTGAATATCATGTGAATACCATGTAATACCATGTGAATATCATGTGAATACCATGTGAATACCATGTGAATATCATGTGAATACCACGTGAATATTATGTGAATACCATGTAATACCATGTGAATATCATGTGAATACCATGTGAATACCATGTGAATATCATGTGAATACCATGTGAATACCATGTGAATATCATGTGAATACCATGTGAATACCATGTGAATATCATGTGAATACCATGTGAATATCATGTGAATACCACATGAATACCATGTGAACAAAGCAAATTTGATAATAGAAGTAAATTGGAAACTTTTTTAAAATTGTATTCTCTTTCTGAATCATAGAAGAACATTTTTGGGTTTCATGTCCCTTTAAATAAGGTGATAATTTTTGCATGTTTTTTTCTGTGTGTCCAGCAGGAATGAGTTACTGTGCTGTGTGTTTGTTAGAAACATATACAAGACAAAAATAATTTAAAATGGGTTGATGCATGAGTTTGGGGGAGGCAAAGGATTTTTTACTGCCTATATTTAAACGGACAGTTTACTCAAAAATGATCTCCCCTTTAATTTGTTCCCAGTGATCCACTTTACCTGCTGGAGTGTATTAAATTGTTTACAAGTATTTCCAATACCCTTATATTGGCTTTGAAATAGTTGATTTAGCCTGTGCTATCCCTACATATCTTAAAAGTTTTTGGCCTTAAGGCCAAGCTGTGTAAACACAGCCAGTAGAAGAAATTAGACTCCCTTTGGGGTTTAGAAGAGATAAGGTAATACAATGTTAATTTTCCATTGTTCTCTCCATGTATTGATGATTGGTTTACGGACAGATATAAGATAAAGAATCCTTTATATGTACACAATGTGATAAAGTAAGAGATCTGATTATACCTATAAACTCAACCCATTTTACTTGGTTGTGGCTACAAAACACAAAACCAGCTAATTCATATACACAAATAAGGCTTAAAAACAAATCTCATACATTTTATACTCTGCTGCTAGTAAAAAAAAAAGTCATTAGAAACACATTAGGGGAAAAACAATTTTATAGTATACTGTCCCTTTAAACATTCCCCTGACTTTGGAGTTCATTGATTAAGCAGCGGATGCTGCTTTCTACGCCCATCTTTTAAGGTCCGCCTGAAATGGTTGTTAAGAAGCAGTGGTTGTAAGAATTTTAGGTGGCGGACTAAAATCATCCCAATCCAGTCGGGATGATTGACGGCCCCTGCTCTAGGCCGATTGGCTGCGAATGAGCAGGGTGTGGCATTGCACAAGCATTTCACCAGAAATGCTTGTGCAATGTTAAATGGCAACAACGTATGCTGTAGGCTTTTAGAAAGGTTGAGTGGACATGATCAAATCATGTCCGATCGAACTTTATTAAATCAACCCTCATAAGTCGGTTCCAATTTTTTCCTCTACTTATAAACCAAGCGCATCAGTATTTGGCGAAGCTTTACAAATAAATGGTAATAATAATCCGGGGCTAAATAGCCTCAATCATATTTACACTAGAATATACATTTAAGATTCCCTATGTTACAGCAACAAAATTGATTTTAACCCATTAATCACCACCAAAGTGTTAAATAAGTTTATTTTGCAACTTTAACTATTTAGTATTTTTTTTAACTATGAGTTGCAAATGGTCTTGCAAAAATATTAAGAAATGTGTCCTACAACCTCTCCAAATGTTTCATCAAGTCCAGTGTTGCAAAACTAACCATTTGCTTTTCTTTTTAGCATCAGCAAAGGTCATGTTGCTTGGCAAAAAAAAACCATAAAATATTTTATAATTCTAATAACAAAAATATGTTTAAATCAAGGGGCATAAATATCATGTATTTTTTTGATGATTTTTAAATTGCTCCTAAAAATGATCTCTGTAACTGTATTCTTAGCCAACAGTTGTATCTATCTGTCTCTTTATCTTCTAGCTATCTAGATGAAGGTGCTCCTTGATATTATATATATATTTATATTATTTATATTTATTATTTTTGTATATAAGTATGTTTGTGTGTATATATATATATATATAGATAGATAGATAGATAGATAGATAAATATATGTGTATTTATTTTTAAAGTCATATTGTTGCCATAAGATATAACAATGTTTCTGTATATACCTTAAATAGTTTCTTGTGTAAGCCAGATGTCTATAGAATTCCTAATAATAAGCACATACAGCGTAACAGACGAGGGTTGAACTTTATACAGACTGGCTTTTCACCCAGTAACCTTTTACCTACTTCATGTAAAGGAAGGCAGAAAAAAAAAAAAAAAACTACAATTGTCTATTTGTGACCATTAGCCTTAAATGACTTTCAGTATATTACAGTAACCTCCCCCACCCCACCAAAGCAAATTATTTATAGAAATCATTCTCTTACGTAAAATCAAGAAACATTTATGTTATGCAGATAGCATTTTTAATTTACTTTCTTAATGTTGCAAATATGTATAATTTAGATTGTTATAATTTGTATATCTTACTTACAAGTAAAGCAGCCAACACTAAGCTGAATGAGACCCTCTAATAGGTTTCCTGTAAGCCTGGGATATCTTATCTTATTTTTACATCAATCATGTATTCTCTCTTATTTAATCCTCAAATCACCTTTCCTCTTCCCTCCCCCACCCTATATACAATTGCTCTATGATTTTTCCCCTCTGTATAAAAAGTTGGGCTAAAACAGAGTGTGATATCATTAGAAAAAAAATCTGAAATTGAAAATCTGACCCTTGGGTGAAATTGGTTGCTAAATTTATATCATATAACAGAAAATGCAAATGAAAGACATAAAATAGATGATAGAAAGACAGATAGATAGTAAAATAGATTTTTGAGTATTGAAAATAACGTTTTTATGGATGGGAGGGAATCATTATGGAATAAAAAACATTGCCTTGCAGAGTTATATATATATATATATATATATATATATATATATATATATATATATATATAAATAATATATAAAGATCCTGATAAGTGCACTCTAACTCCAGTCAACAACTTGAGGGTGCTTGGGGAAAACATCTATTAAATACACTGGACCCAGCACTCACTTTAATCTTCACTTTATTTGTGACATTTGAGGGACAAACCTTCCCCAAAACGTCAAGAATAAAGAGAAGATTGGAGTGAGTGCTGGGTCCAGTGCACATAATATATATATATATATATATATATATATATATATATATATATATATATATATATATATATATTTGTACATCTTTGTTTTGTTATAATTTCCAACAGAGCAGAGGCAAAATCAGAGACAAAATCTATTAGATAGGATTTCAAAATGTTGCAAATAGCCTAAACCAATCATTTGAGTTGCTGCATTTCCATTTTAGATCATTTGCTTTGCACTAGTTAGGGATCGTAGGACAAGTACAGTTTTACACAAAAAAGAAAAATGTCTGAATCCCTTTACCTTAAAAAACTATTACAGACTTGTCTGTGATGGAATCAGAACATCTCAAAAGTAAGGCCAAAACTTTCAACAAGGTACAGGTATATACCAATATAAACACCTTGTGTTTAAAATGCTATAGCACAAATATCAAACATGTTGATATTTGTAGTAGCTTAATAAACATTTAAATTTAAAGGCACATGAAATCAAATGTTTTTCTTTGATGATTCAGATTGAGCATACCATTTTAAACAACTTTCCAATTTACTTCTATTATCTAATTTGCTTAGGCCTCTTTGTATCCTTTGCTGAAAAGGATACCCAGGTAGGCTCAGGAGCTAGCTGTTGATTGGTGGCTGCACATAAATGTCTATAGTGATTCGGTTACTGATATTTATCAACCAATTAGTATTGAAAGGAAGTACACAACTGATAAAGCTGTATTAGTTTAAAGGGGCCGTCTACTCCAAAATTGTGATTGTTTTAAAAGTTAGATAATCCCTTTATTACCAATTCACCAGTTTTATAAAACCAATACAGTTATATTAAAGGGACAGTTCACCCAAAAACTTTCTCCCCTTTAAATTATTCCCAATGATCCTTTTTACCTGCTAGAGTGTATTAAATTGGTTGCAAGTAGCTCCTTTACTCATATTTCAGCATTTGAAATAGCTGATTTAGCTTGTGGTTTCCCAACCTATACTGAAAGTTTTGATACTGGCGTATACGCTATTGACAAGCATAAGTAAACACAGCCAGCAGAAGATATTACACCCTCAGTGGGGGGCATGATAGTTAAGTAATAAAATGATAATTTTCCATTGTTCTCTCTATGTATTGAGCTTTGGTGTTCCAGACAAATATAAGATAAGGAAGCAAGTCTGTGTACATAAAAGTGATAACATAATGAGATCTGATATTACCTGAAGCTCAACCCATTGTAATAGGCTGTGGTTTCAAAGCACAAAACCAGCTACTTCAGATACACAAATAAACCCGAAAATGCAATTTCTCAAATATTTTATACTCTGCAGTTGGTATAACAAGTCATTTAAAATACATTTATGGAAAAACTATTTTACAGTGTACTGTCCCTTTAATACACTTTTTACCTCTATGATTACCTTGTATCTAAGCCTCTCAGAATGCCCCTTATCTCAGGGCTGTTTATGACTTGCATTTTAGCCAATCAGTGTCGTCTCATGTGTAACTCCACAGGAGTGAGCACAGTGTTATCTATAAGGTACCTACCCATTAACTAGCTCTGTCTTGCTGTGAAAGCTTATAAAACGGACAAGATAAAGGTGGCCTGCATGGGCTTAAAAAACAGGCACATATTTTGTGTTTTAGATGTATATTAATACAGCAGTATTGGTTATGCAAAGATTAGGAATGGGTAGTAAAGGCATTGTCTATCTTTTTCAACAAAAGTTAGACAGTCCCTTTAAATGTAAACCTTTTTTTTCTACACGTTTTATTCATGTTTAAATGCTGCAATTTTTAAGTTATTTTTTTTTTACTTAAAGGGATATGAAAATCAAATTTTTTCTTTCATCATTCAGATAGAGCATGCAATAAAAAAACACATTCTAATTTACTTCTATTATCAATTTTTCTTCATTCTCTTAGTATCTTTTGTCAAAAGCATTGACATATGCCTTTTCGGCAGCACTAGAATGATATCTATTTGCAAGAGCAATAGATGCCATTTAGTGCTCCAGATGCCTACCTAGGTATCTCTTCAACACAGAATATCACGGGAATTAAGCAAATTTGATAATAAAAGAAAATGTTATGTTTTGTCTGAATCAGAAAAGAAAATTGTTGGGTTTCATAACCCTTTAATTCTATGTGTAAGAAGTTATTTATAAATTGTCTAGTTTCTTAACTTTATTGATGAGTAACAAGCTCTCAGTTATTTTTAACATTTCAGGGACTTGTGATGGGTCTGGAGTTTTCATGAATGAATCAACAACATTGTCAGGGTGTCCTCTGGGTACACAAATGTTTAATGGAGTCAGAGGTTAAAATCATTGTAGACAGAAAATAGAAAGAATCACGAGAGGCGATTAACCGTAATTCTATGTCAAAGTTGGGTAGAAAATTGAACTTAATACGAGTAAGATGTTTGTGATAAATATCACAAACTGTTTTGCCACTCAGTCACTGTCTGAGTCAAATGGAATTTTACTCATTTGAACCCCTAGGGATAATTTTTACCAAAAATATCTTGCTCTTTTGCTACAGATACATCCTAAAATAAACAATGTGGCAGCTAATGCTCAGAGAACATTGTTGGCCATATTGATTAATTAATAGAATAGTAAAATGGTGTAATTAAAGGGACACCCAAGTCAAAATTAAACGTTCATGATTCAGATAGAACAGGCAATTTTAAACAACTTTGCAATTTACTTTCATTAAAAAAATGCGTACAGTCTTTTCATATTTAGACCTTTTGAGTCACCAGCTCCTACTGAGCATGTGCAAGAATTCAAGGAATAAAAGTATATGCATTTGTGATTGGCTGATGGATGTCACATGATACAGGGGGAGTGACAATAGACATAACTTTGAAATTTGTTAGAAAAAAAAATCTACTACTCATTTGAAGTTCAGACTAAGTGGTATTGCGTTGTCTTTTTTATCATGCACCTGTTGATTATGCAAATCTACTGCAGATTCCTTTAAGCCAGTAAATAGCAAATACTCTTATACATAAATATAACTTTCAGTTCATGAGCGTGTAAGATTCAAGAATAGTTTGAGAAGATCAGTTTATCCAGATGTCTTCCAACTCTAACTGTACTCCAAAGACACAAAACGGATGTGCTTAATGACAAATCTCCTTTTTTGTGTGTGTTTCTTTTAGACGCAGATGACATGTTGTCGATGTGATTCGCGAGAGCCCTTAACAGCAGTCAGCCATCGCATTATCAATGTTCTATCTCCCATGGGTCATCAGCGCTGGTGGCAGTCTGAAAATGGTATGATCCAGCCAACTGCGGGTTGATACATTATTAATTAGAGATAACTTGTTCTTTTTAAAGGCTTCTCCACATATCTTACAACATAATGATGGATTTAAAAATTAGAAAAAATAATGCTGACTTAAAGGGACAGTAAAGTCCAAATCAAACTTTCATGATTCAGACAAAGCATGCAATTTAAACACCTTTCCAATTTACTTCTAATATGTAATTGGCTTTGTTTTCATGCTATAATTTGTTGAAAAGCATACCTAGGTAGGCTAAGGGGCAGCAATGTACTACTGGGAATTAACTGCTGACTAGTGGCTTCACATATATAAGAAACCCCTGGAGTGCTCAGGACTTCTGTTTCTTCAAATGCTGCTAGTGGATTGGTCCCCTCCGCACACCTGATGCACTGTTTTACCTTCTGGGTTTTGTAGTTTCTACCACTCCATTATTACGGTAACTCATGTGTTCAGTTGAGGCAATCTTTAATGACGTCACATGCCGTGGCTTCACATCTATGGCTTCACACAATGTGCTCAGCTAGCTCCCAGTAAGGCATTGCTGCACCTTCAACAAAGCCTAGTGGTTGATGGCAGCCAAGAAAATAAAGCAAATTTCATAATAGAAGTAAATTGTAAAGCTGTTTAAAATAGTGAATTTCATGTCCCTTTAAGAACAGTGTATAAGGTGACATAGAACTGTAATCAGAAAATGTTTTAATGTGTTATAACATTTTCTCATTATACTGTTACTTGCCTTTAACTACAAAGTGGTTGGTTAAACATATTTTTAAAATTAAATGGACATAAAACGCCTCTTGCTTTTGTGTAAAAATTACAAAAGGGATTTAATTTAATCATTTGTTTGTATGTAGTCACAAAGCAGAACATTCTGTTTGCAATGTACAACCCTACAAAAGTATGTTGATATTTAGAATAAAAGAGTTACCCAGTGTGTAATATGCTGTTATCTCCACAGGTGTAGATGCTGTTACACTGCAATTTGATCTGGGCAGGAAGTTCCAGTTCAGTGATGTCAGTTTGGATTTCAGGGTAAGTCTCTGACAATCTATAATCAGTTTCCTGTAGAATCATGTGTTCCTATGCTTTTTAATGATTGCCACGCCCTTGTAATGAATATTATCATATTTGTTACTAAAGTGTTCTTCAAAATCAACCATTGAAAATCCTTTAACCAGCAAATGATTACATAAGCATGTTTCCAAACCATAAAGAAAGCAGTCAACACAGACATTTTTGTTCTTTTATTTCAATATAGCATTATAATATGAACATTTGTATCAACAAACTTGCCTGGCATTAGATCACGTAAATATCTAGGGATGTTTTTGCATTTTTTATTGTTTCTTGTTTGTAAAGTGACAGAAATCTTTATTATATTCACATAGTCCTATTGATGTGTCTGGACACTTGGATACTTCAGCACAGCTCATCAGATATCACAATGAGAAAAGTATAGATTATTCTATGTTTGTTGGATACAGGGCCAACCCAAGGGTCTCATGCACCTGCTTGGCCCAACACTCGGTGCACACCCACCATGGGCCCTCACACTGATAGGCCACAGTCTTCTTGCTGTTTATGTTGGTTTCCAGAAAACACTGTTAGAGATGCTGGGGCCTAGTGGTGGATGGCAACCAGCTGAAGCCTCAGCATTACCATTGGAAGCTGCAGAGGGAGGGACAATGGAAGGGGGAGGAGAAGGGAGATGCTGTGACTGCTGGTGCTCACTCAATATAAGGAGGTTCTATTTGAGGCAGCTACTATCCTCTCTGTGCTTCTTGAGGCTCCTGAGTTGTCCATAGTCTATGGGCCTCCCCAGCACTCAACTCCATTGCTACTGCTCTGGCTTTAGTTTTACCTGTGGATGGAATGTGCCCCTAGATCCTTTGTGTCCCAGGTGACCTTCTAGATTTGCCTAATAGACCTTCTGACCCTGGTGGGATAACAGTAGCTAATACACACGTGCCAATAAACCAGCAGTAGTTTAGGCCATTGTTTGGAATGTGTCCCTAGGTCTTTTATATCTAGTGTGACCTTCTAGGTTCACCTAATGAGACAGATCATCCCTGGTGGAATAGCAGTAGTTAGTTCACATATTAAAGGTGACATAACTAGGCAAAAGTTGGTGGTAGAAGTCAGAAATGGTCTAGGGAAGTTCAACATGGTAGATTTTAACATAGTCGATCTGAATCTGTCTACAAGATATAGTTTAATATATTGACATTTTTTTGTGTCTAATCGCAAATAACTTCATATTTACACTCTGCCTCTCATCACCAAATTAATTTGCATTATCTTGACACATTTTTATTTGCCTCCACAGAACCCCCGTCCGGCTGCCATGGTAATTGAACGTTCCTCGGATTTTGGAAGGACCTGGCATCCATATCAGTACTATGCCTATGACTGTTCTGCTGCTTTCCCACATATCAGCAGGGGGCGCCTCCATCATTTAGGTGATGTGCATTGTCAGAACTTGCAGGGTGACCCCACACAGGGTGGAAAGGTAAGACTACAGCAGAGTAATGAACACTTTAACTAGGGAAAGCAGAGGTCTCCATGCTTATTCCTTATTTAACCCCCACCTTGCCTACACTTCCTTTCCACATAATCACATAATACTGGGTGCAAATGTTGCAACATGTATATTTATAATAAGCAACCTTGCCAACATAATTTAAAATGTCATTCAATAATACATTCCAAATATAGAGGTATATAAATTATAACCCTTTATATAAACATGGTATGGGCACCTTGGATTAATCTCAACCCCTGTTCTATGTTTTGTCAATGCCCATGGAAAAGGTGTACCCCAGTTGAAAACAAGGCCTAGAAAATCCTTTCCAGTCCCAGTTTATTCTCACTTATAATTTTTATTACCAGTTTAGCAACCCTAATTAATATGAAGTGTATTTGTGCATACGTGTTATTTGTAAATGCAATAATACTGTTTGACAAACAGGTCCAAAATATATAATACAGGTATACTGGAAATCTCAGTTTTTCATTATTAGATCCTCCCTTGGAAAGCTTAAAAAGACATTAAACACTTTTTCGATGGTAATATAAAATTATAAATTGTATATACAAAAAAACTCAGCTATATACTTTCATTATTTCATTTGTCCCCCTTTTCCGTAATTCCATTCTGAAATTAAGAGCTTTTCAGTTCCTGTTAGAAATGGAAGTGCAAATCACTGTTATATTCCCCACAGCCATTGGCTGCACACTCTAGTGACCTCTTTATAACTGTCCCTAATTGGCCACAGCAAAGAAGATAACCTAAGTTACAAAATGGCAGCTCCCATTGTTTTATAGACACTAAAGGGCCGAATTATCAAGCTCCGAATGGAGCTTGATGCCCCTTAGTGCTCCATAACTTTTCTGGCTGCTCTGATGCGGTGGAGAGAAAATCAACCTGATCTAATACAATCTAATACGATCGGGTTGATTGACACCCCATGCTAGCAGCCACGAATGGCCACGAATCAGCAGGGGGCGGTATTGCACAAGCAGTTCTGGTGCTTGTGTAATGATAAATGCCGACAGTGTATACTGTTGGTATTTATCTATGTGCAGCGGACATGATACACTACATCGTATCATGTCCGCTCGCATTTTGATAAATATGCCCCTAAAACTTTACACTTATTTTGTCAACATTTAAATATAGCTAATGAAACTTTAAAAATGCATAGTCATGTTATACTCAGAGTAATCTTTTCTTTGAATGCATCATTCTATCTAGCATTTATTTGGTGTTTAATGTCCCTTTAAGGTCACTCGAGCATAGAGGGCACAGGCAGCCAGAGAAAAGAAAGACTGAGGAGGGGGTGGGGGTTTATTGAAGACCACAAGCACAGGCCTTACCGTTCTGGTACTTAGGACAAAATTATATGTTAGAAATAAATATCTAGAGAGAGAGAATAAGAGAGAGGGAGATGAACATAAAACAATTAAATTGACCATTTACAAGTAATACATATGCACAAATACTGAGAAAGTAAAAAAAGGGGCACTTTTCTTGGTCTTGCTCATCCCCTACCTCCTTAAATTCCCTGTTCCCTAGTCTCAATTTATACTAAGGCTTTCTGTTTTTTTTAAATGTAATATTCTGGGCTGATTATGCTACTTTTTATTTTTAAACTTGTAGAGCTGTAACACTATACATCAAAAGAACCATGAAAGGTGTCATAATCAACCAATGAACAATTGATTACTAGGGATAGGTTATACACAAACATACATTTCCTCTTCACTTTAAAATCATGAAAAAACTTTTTTGAAAGTAATATCCCATTAAAGATAGTCAAGGTAAGAATGAGCAAAATAATACTTCATGCTTGGATAAAGTTAATAACACTGTTGCTTAATTTATGTTTTGTTTTCCAACAGATGCGATTTAGCCTAGAAGAGTTGACATTTTCAGTCCCTGTATCTCAAAGTCAACGAATCCAGAGTAAGTGTAACCTAACTTGCAAGCTGCCTTCTTTTTTCATCTAGTTTTTTGCCTCCTTTCAAATATGTATTTATTTTTACAATTTTGTTTGCATGTTTTCCAGACCTTGGTGAAATTACCAACCTTCGAATCAATTTCACACAGCTTATACGACTACCTGTCAGGCGGTATCGAGTGCCAAGTGCTTTCTATTCAGTAAATGAGATGCGTGTCCATGGCACATGTCTTTGTTATGGGCATGCAGATCAATGTGTACCCAGTGGAGTACCTAGTAGAGACCCATATGGAGATATTCAGGTGAACCAACAGAAAATATGCCCTATCTATCTATCTATCTATCTATCTATTTATCTATCTATCTATCTATCTATCTATCTATCTATTATCTATCTTTCTATATCTATCTATCTCTATCTATTATCTATCTATCTATCTATCTATCTATCTATCTATCGATCATCTATATATCTATCGATCATCTATCTATCTATCTATCTATCTATCTATCTATCATCTATCTACCATCTATCTATCTTTCCATCTATCTTTCATCTATCTATCATCAATCTCATGACTGCACACTTGTCCAGCCTTAGTTTAAGTTCATACACAAATCCCATACATATAAATTGATGCCATTTTGTTTGTGAATTAAGTAATTAATATTAAGTAATTCATATTATTGCTCTAGGTATTTGAGACCTGTGCATGCAAACATAATACTGTAGGACCAAACTGTGACCGCTGTGCTGAACTCTACAGTGATCTTCCTTGGAGACCAGCAGATGATCAGAACCCAAATGAATGCAGACGTAAGTCACTCACATTAATATATCATGTTTAATGTGCACAGTGCAGTATAATTGGCTAGCCATTATTATTTTTAGGAAGCATCAATACCAGGCACGTATATGCCTGAAAGTCAGTATTTTAACATAAGATATATATATATATATATATATATATATATATATATATATATATATATATATATAAATATATAATATTGCTTTAGAATCATTTTGAGGATATTATTATCTATATATAATTGTTTAAGTGTTTTACTAACCAATACTGAAGCAATAACATTATATAAACCTGATGGTGATCTTATTGTGGGTATGGAGACTGAAAGCACTACCTGGTGGATATAACTTATGATGACAGTTGTCCTACAATTCCATCTTTTAGTTCCCATTAAGATGAAACTTTTTATGCATTTTTCTATATATTTATATATAAATAATATATATATAATTTATATATATATATATTTATTTATAGTATTTATCTTAGTTCTATACCAGGGGAATAATTTATACAATTTAAAGAGACATTAAACACTTTATATATTTTATAAGCATAGTATTGAGGTTCTTCCCCACCTTCCTTTAGCCATAGGTGCCACCATGTTGAAATCTAGCTTTCACTACATTCCAGTACTGACATGTTTGCCCATGTGCAGTAACTCCCCTTTAGATATCAGGCAATACCATTTCAAAATTACTTGTTTATTTTAATTAATTTTCTGATATAAATAAGATCCTATACATATCAACCAGTCACTATATATAGCTTATAACTGTGTTAGGGTTCTGCATTCTATGGAGACTCTACACTTCTCAGAGTTAAATTACAGGAAAAGCAGGAAAAATAAATAATGAATGTACATTGCAAAGTTATTTAATTATAAAAAATGATTTTTTATGAAGAATTACATTTTGAGTTTACCATACTTTCTCTGCAAAGCAAAATAGTTTAAAATACAGATTATATCGCCATCTTGTGGACACTTGTAGAGTATTCAACATTTTTTAAATAGAATTGAGAGTGCTTTCAATGAGACAAAATAATTGCACAAAGCAGTGGTTATTAATGCAAATCAATATACAAATACAGTCAAACATTTTGAAATGATGCAAATAAATTGCCTGCATAAAATCGCAAATACTTTTATATGGCTTTTTTTATGGGGGTACTCAGCCACCACCTCTGTCATCTCACAACAGGTAATATTTGTAATCATCATGTAAATACTCTAGTATTCACAAGAGGGTGGTGCAAAATATATCAAGCGGTGTAAGTAACTTTGTTGAAGTTACTGACCACAACATATCAATCAGTAATCAATGACTACCAGCACACATATATATATATATATATATATATATATATATATATATATATATATATATATATATATATATATAATAAAAAAAAACAGTCATTGGTGGTACAGCACTCTCAGTAACAAATTGAAATATCTTCTGCCCAGGGTGCACTTTAAATACGTGTATACAGTTCAAGAAAGAAAAAGGCACTCACCGGGTCTTGAATTCTTATTCTTTTTATTAAAGTGACGTTTCGGGTTTTATCCCGTTTTCAAACCAACAGCAAACAAACATACACTACTTACGAAACTTAAGTACAAGCCTAATGCCCACCCGCAGAGCTATCCGTGGCGAACTGGAAATCATAGCAACCACGTGGTACACCTCCACTTCATGTGTTGCTATGGAGACCGGACGCCACACGGTAGCCATTGTGAAAATAAAATAAAAACACCATTAAAAATAAGAAGGAGACAGATATAATAAATACTTAGCTACACAATACATTATAGTATGTAAGCCAGTGGAGGGTCGTGCCGCAAATTCACTACTTCCGTTAACAGCGTACATGCTGTACTGTAAACCTCATTGGCCAAATCTTCACCAATCACGTTAGAGTGTATAGCCGACGCCCAAAAACAAAAAACAGCTGTGTGTTAGAGAGCGTATCGCTGATACAGATACAATTGTTGCTATTGCCGGATATTGATGCAAAATTGCATTCAAGTATATTCGTGCTAATCACAGCACGTAGTCCCAAGCACCCACAAGTCTATCTATATAGTAGTACTGCATGTGATAAAAGAAAAGAATATAGCAAAAGAACATGTAGAAGAATACAATCCAAAATACCTAATCTTACATACAGCAACTAAATAGGTAGTAGTTTGCATAGCATTATATGACTATACCATCCCATAAGTGACCTACAAAAATAGCCTACAAAAATATTGCCAGTTATCAGATAGATATCCACAACAATGCAAAAAATATTACCAAAATTTCCATATAAAGATAAAGGCATGGTTCTGCATATTGCTAGTTAGCGCAAAATCTTATTCTAGAATAAAAGTTTTTTTTTTTTTTTTTTTTTAAATATTAATGAAAAAAGAGAATTTTTGAATAAGCAATTTTCAGAAAAATGATATATGTAAAGATCATATAGAAAAATTGTATTAGCAGATTATGTAAAATGTTTATGAACAAATTCCATACATATATGACAAACCTATATGTAAAACATATATGAAAAAATATAGAAAAACATAGCAATTACTATATACAATGGATCAGAGACTCTCATAAGCAACAATGCCAATCTAGGTGGACATTAAGTCCCTGTGGTGCCATGGTTCCCAGTTCAAATATTCATCTTGCTTCTCGTTGTAGCAACATTTTAGCACGGTCACCACCTCTGGATAGCATTGGTATATGATCTATAATTATATATTTAAGATCAGATACTTTATGATTAGCATGTGCGAAGTGCCTAGCCACAGGCTGATCCGATGTGCCCTTCTCGATGGCCATTCTCATGGCTGATCGATGGTTCGCCATCCTCGTTCATAGATCGTCTACAGTCTTTCCAACATAAAATAATCCACACACACAGTGCAGAAGATATATTATAAATTATGTGGTACAGGTCACCCTGTGTTTTATCTCATATTTCTTGTTGGAGTACAGATGTCTAAAGATTTTTTCCAGTGGACAGACCCCCACAGGTGGTGCAACCTAGACAGCGATAACACCCTGGCTTGGCTTGGAGCCAGGTGTCTTTGATGTAGCACTTTCTTGGATCAGTTTGAATCAATTGATCTCTTAGAGATCTGGCTCTGCGGTATCCAATCCTGGGTGGAGGTGTCCCATTAAATAGGAGATCTTTATCAGAAAATATCAGCGACCAATTCTTCCTTAAGCTGTCGGCTACAATATGTTTGTCTATATCAAATGTAGTAGTGAACGTTAGTCTACCGTCATGAGTATCATCCTTCTTAGATTGAAGTAGGGCTTGTTGAGTGGTACTAAGCATATCCTGCTTGATCTCTTTTAGATGTTAATGTTGATACCTCCTCTGGAGAAACTTCTTCATTTCATCCAGTTGTTTAACCATGGTTGATTTATCTGAATTGTTTCTCACAGTCCGCTTAAATTGCGAAATTGGCAAGGCTCTTTTTAGAGCTGGAGGATGACAACTCCATGCGTGGAGTAGAGAATTTCTATCCATTTCTTTAGTAAAAAGGGTGGTACATAAACATCCATTCTTCTTATAAACCCATTGGTCTAGGAAGTCGACTGTGGCTTTACTTTGTGTCATTTTAAATTTAAGTGATGTATGGGCTAAATTCAAGGTCTCAAACCAACGAAGCAGGTCTTCCTCTGTTCCCTTCCACAATAGGAACAGATTGTCAATGTATCTTTTGAATAGGATGACATGCTCATCAGAGAACAGAGTGTTACCAACCGTCTCAAACTCGGCCATAAATAAGTTGGCATAGGTGGGTGCCACATTCGAACCCATGGCCATTCCAGCTGTCTGTAGAAAGTATTCCCTTTCAAAGCGGAAGTAGTTCATCTCAAGGCACATCGTCAGCAACTCAATGATGGCATCTATTGGTGGGCCAACATATGGTTACCGAGATAGTTGTCTGTTAACCGCCCTTATTCCTTCCGCATGCGGAATAACAGTGTAGAGGCTGGTTACATCCAATGTAACCAGCAAGATTTCTTCTCCAATATCAGATAGCTGTTTGAGTGTATTGATCATTGATCCTGAGTCCAACAGAAATGTGTCCATGTTTCTCACAAGAGGTGGTAGCAGATGGTCTAGGTAGGTGGCAATCGGTTGCAGGAGGGACCCTATGGCGGATACTATTTGTCTACCCGGCGGCGACTCCATACTCTTGTGAATTTTTGGTAACGTATATATATGACTGGTATTCGTGGATACTCTACAGTTATATATTGTTTGGCATCTATATCCAGATAAGCCATATCGTGTAAAGTTTCAAGCATGTTGTCAATTTTCTTTTTAAAGATCAGAGTAGGATCACCTCTTAGTTTCCTGTAGGTATCACTGTCTTCCAGTTGTCGTACTAGTTCTCTACGGTACTCAGTATAATCCTGAATAACGATCGTTCCACCCTTATCGGCCTACCTCACTATGATCTATGAGTCCTCACGAAGATTCTTTAAAGCATTTATTTCACTATGTATGAGGTTATGCCTGTATTGGCTTCTTTTTTCATGGAGCCTGGTGGAGTCCTGTACGAGAAGTCTGGAGAATGTTTTGATCGTGGGGTTGTAGCTATTAAGATCAAATTTGTTTTTCTTCTTAAGTATCTTTTCCGGTTGGCTGTTATAATGTTGAAAGTGTTCCATTAGTCTGAGAGTCCTAGTAAACTTTTGCATATCAACAAAGAGATCAAACTAGTTACATTGTGTAGTAGGTATAAACGATAATCCCTTGTTGAGGACCTTAAGTTCATCTTGGGACTTCACACGCTGACTAAGGTTCACTACTAGGTTCTCATTAGACGACCCCTTCTCGGCGCTCTAGGTGGTCTGTTTGAACCCCCCCGCCTGGTATGGTTCCTCTTCCGTCCTTCTTTTTTGAACATGTGACCATCCCGCTTCTGTTGTCGACTTCAGATGATGTGATGTTAACATTCGGGGCATCAGAGTCCGTGCTATTTCCTGAGCTGTCCAAGGTCTCCATGGGTCTGCGCCTATTGTGTCGCTGCCTCCATGGTCTATTATTACGGTATTGTGTTCCCTCTGCTGGACTCAACTGCCACCGATATACACTTTTATCCCTATAGTCGTTAGTTACATCGTCTAGTTTTCGATTTTTAAAGGCAATCAATTTGCCTTCATACTTGTCGATATCCTCCTTAAGTTTGCCAATCCAGTTCTTATCGGATTCCAATTCCAATTTTTGTAAATTGGTTTCCTCATACTTAATAATCTCCACTTTATTAATCTCCAACAATCTGGAGACTTCTTCCAAAACGAGTAGTACCAAGTCCAAGCTACATTTGTTTAATATGTTACACCATTTAAGGCAGAACTCAGGATTGTTTCTGCCTATCGTGGGAACATTTCTGATCCTAAATCCCCTCGGGATATATTTTTTTCAGTGATACGCCGATAGATAGGACCCATGCAAAGTAAAGATCAACATTCTTTCTTTTTAATTTAGCCAATTTGTCCTAGATCTGAGTAGTTTGCTCAGTAATAAACCTAGTTGGAATTGCAGCAAATCTGATGCGTGATGCATCTTCTTCTGTGAAGAAGAATTCTTCAGCACCTTTTATTATATCCTCCAATTCAGATGTATCATCACCTTCAGCCATAACTGCAGCGTGTGTGTCACACTGCAGAGTAATATAAGTTAAAAGCAATAAATAGTTGGATGTGGGAATCACAGGTCCTGTTTCTTTAGACAATATGTGCCGGGTGCTAGTACAAAGGTAATACAACCGTCATTGGTGGTACAGCACTCTCAGTAACAAATTGAAATATCTTCTGCCCAGGGTGCACTTTAAATACGTGTATACAGTTCAAGAAAGAAAAAGGCACTCACCAGGTCTTGAATTCTTATTCTTTTTATTAAAGTGACGTTTCGGGTTTTATCCCGTTTTCAAACCAACAGCAAACAAACATACACTACTTACCAAACTTAAGTACAAGCCTAATGCCCACCCACAGAGCTATCCGTTGCAAACCGGAAATCACAGCAACCACGTGGTACACCTCCACGTCATGTGTTGCTATGGAGACCAGACGCCACACGGTAGCCATTGTGAAAGATCGTAGATCGTCTACAGTTTTTCCAACATAAAATAATCCACACACACAGTGCATATTCTTTTCTTTTATCACATGCAGTACTACTATATAGATAGACTTATGGGTTCTTGGGACTGCGTGTTGTGATTAGCACGAATATACTTGAATGCAATTTTGTATCAATATCCGGCAATAGCAACAATTGTATTTGTATCAGCGATACGCTCTCTGACACACAGCTGTTTTTTTTTTGGGGGGGCGTCGGCTATACACTCTAACGTGATTGGTGAATCCTTGGCCAATGAGGTTTACAGTACAGCATGTACGCTGTTAACGGAAGTAGTGGATTTGCGGCACGACCCTCCACTGGCTTACATACTATAATGTATTGTGTAGCTAAGTATTTATTATATCTGTCTCCTTCTTATTTTTAATGGTGTTTTTATTTTATTTTCACAACGGCTACCGTGTGGCGTCCGGTCTCCATAGCAACACATGACGTGAAGGTGTACCACGTGGTTGCTGTGATTTCCGGTTCACCATGGATAGCTCTGCGGGTGGGCATTAGGCTTGTACTTAAAGGGACATGCCACCCACATTTTTTCTTTTATGATTTAGAAAGAGAATACCATTTTAAACATCTTTCTAATTTACTTATATTATCTAATTTGTTTTATTCTCTTGATATTCTTTGATGAAAAGCATATCTAGATATGTTCACTAGCTGCTGATTGGTTGCTGCACATAGAAGCATCATGTGATTGGCTCACCATGTGCATTGCTTTTTCTTCAAATAAGGATATTTAACAAATGAAGCAAAATAAATTATGGAAGTAAATTGTAATGTTGTTTAAATTTCTATTCTCTATCTGAATAATGAAAGAAAGATTTTGGGTTTAGTGGTTCTTTAAGTTTGGTAAGTAGTGTATGTTTGTTTGCCGTTGGTTTGAAAACGGGATAAAACCCGAAACGTCACTTTAATAAAAAGAATAAGAATTCAAGACCCAGTGAGTGCCTTTTCCTTTCTTGAACTATATATATATATATATATATATATATATATATATAAAGATTGAAATGTAGTAAGCACTCACTGGTCTTCAGTCAACTGTGTTAAATTTTCTTTATTTAAAACTTGTGACGTTTTGGGACAAACAGCGTCCCTACCTCTGACGCTGTTTGTCCTGAAACGTCACAAGTTTGAAATACAGAAAATTTAACACAGTTGACTGAAGACCAGTGAGTGCTTACTACATTTCAATCTTTATACACTACGCCACAGCACCCTGGCAGATGACACAGATGGTGAGAGTGCACACACACTTCTAAGTTTATGAATATATATATATATATATATATATATATATATATATATATATATAAACAATCCAGAGATGCAGGCACTCACTGGTCTTTTTTGCATAAAAAAATTCCTTTATTGGTTCAATTTAAAATCCAGACATAACGTTTCGGCACATTTCTTGTGCCTTTGTCAAATGTCAAAGAAACAAGTGTATCAAAGCACCTACAACTCATTAGTTTTAGGTGCTTTGATGTACTTGTTTCTTTGACATTTGACAAAGGCACAAGAAATGTGCCGAAACGTTATGTCTGGATTTTAAATTGAACCAATAAAGGAATTTTTTTATACAAAAAAGACCAGTGAGTGCCTGCATCTCTGGATTGTTTGGATACGCTTACAGCAGTGCACCGTGGCATTTGTCGTTTATGGGTGAGATTGTGCTGTCCTGTTTGGACTCTATATATATATATTTATATAAAAGTAACAACAGGTCCAGCACTAGTTTGCAAAAGATCAGTTGATTGCTTGTATATTAAAGTGCACATACTCCTGAGGGTCCTGCAACTCCTCACATATGTATCCAAAGAACAAGAAATGGCTTCAGCACTGTGTCTTCATATCTAAGTAATCTTTATTGTGGTGACATAAAGGTAAAACAGCAACGTTTCGTGTCCCACTTGGCCCTGAAAAGTTGCTGTTTTACCTTTTATGTCACCAAAATAAAGATTACTTTGATATGCTGATGCCATTTCTTGTTCTTTGAATATATATATATATATATATATATATATATATATATATATATATATATATATATATATATATATATATATATATAACTGTTCTGAGAGATGCTTCTTTTCAGTATATCCTTTCTGCTGGTGCCATTTTGGAGTAGTTATAAATAAGCTAGTGATCAAACATAGAAGTTGAAAGCCCTGGTCTGTGGACAGTTGAAAAGCACAAAAGCCATAATTAAACATTATAAGAGGAAATCAATTTGAGTTTGATGTCTATTTAAAATATAGAATATAATAATCTTTTACCACATTATGAAATATAAACATGCATAATACTCAGTACCTGTGTTTTCTGTCTGAGCTTATTGTTTATATATTTTACATTTGTTGTTAATTAATGCACTTATATCTCCCAACACAGGGTGTGATTGCAACAACCATTCCGACAAATGTCACTTTGACCTTGCTGTATATGAGGCAAGTGGAAGGGTGAGTGGAGGTGTCTGTGAAAACTGCAGGGATGGCACCACTGGAAAGAACTGCGAGAGGTGCAGACCTGACTATTACAGGAACCCTAACCGTGACATGAAACACAGGGATGCTTGTATCTGTGAGTCACAGTATCTATCTATCTATCTATCTATCTATCTATCTATCTCTATCTATCTATCTATCTATCTATCTATATCTCTCTATCTATTTATATAACTCTATATACCCATCTATCTACCTATAACTATCTGTTTATCTATGTATATATCTTCTATCTATCTATCTATAATCTATCTATCTATCATTTATCTGCCTGTCTATCTGTCTCTATTTATCTGTCTATCTATCTATCTATCTATCTATCTATCTATCTATCTGTCTCTATCCATCTTTCTCTAGCTATCTGTTTATCTATTTATCTATCTATCTATCATTTATCTGGCTGTCTATCTGTCTCTATTTATCTGTCTATCTATCATCTATCTATCTATGTCTATCTATTTATATATCTGTCTCTATCCATCTTTCTCTTGCTATCTGTTTATCTATCTGTCTGTCTATCTATCTATCTAATCTATCTATATGTATCTGTCTATCTCTAGCTATTTATCTATATATATACAGTCTATCTATGTACAGTATCTATCTATCTTTCTATTATCTGTATATTGCTATTTATCTATCTGTCTCTATCCATCTGTCGATCTTTAGCTATCTATCAGTCTATCCATTGCTATCTATCATCTGTCCATCCGTCTATCTGTCTGTCCACCTATCTATCTCTGTTTATCCATCTATCTCTAGCTATCTATTATCTATCTATAGATCTATCTGTCATCTATTATCTGTATATTGCTATTTATCTATCCGTCTCTATCCATCTGACTCTCTTTAGCTATCTATTATCTATCAATCTACCCGTTGCTACCTATCTATCATGTATCGATATCTATCTATCTATCTATCTATCGGTCTCTATTCACCTGTCTATCTCTAGCTATCTTATATCTATCTGTCTGTCTATTCATCTATTGTGACTTATAAATTATCATACAGCTTGTGACTGTGACCCTGAGGGCAGCGTGGACGGTAGGAGTTGTAACCAAATGAATGGACGCTGCAATTGCAAGGAGAATGTTGGTGGTGAAAGGTGTGACCAATGCAAGCCTGGTTTTTATTCACTGAGTGCCTCCAACCCACAAGGCTGTACCAGTAAGTGATAAAGGAGTAGGACATATATATATCTATCTCAATCAGGTATTTTATGTAATGTCTTAGTAGAAATTAAACAACACAAGACAATTGTATAGCATTTTCATTGATTTTTTTAAATTACAAAAACTCAAAACTAAACACATGCAATATACGGTGGAGTCCACAAGGAGGTGCTCAATTACAATACAGCCAATCTAGTTTCATTCTATCATGAAAACAAAACCAACCAAAAACAAAACATTTTTACTACAGGCTTGTCCAGCCTAAAACAGGAGTATTATAAAGCTCTTCAAGGAATTTTATTTGGCCATCAACTTTCTAGTCTGAACCAGAGAAGACTTTTCAGAACACAGATAACAGAGATATTTCTCTTCAAGTAGTAAATTTAATCTCATATGGGAAGCCAACTGAAGGATATCCTGTATAAATATCTCTAGCTCTTAAATAAAACAAGCCTAGGTCTAAATAAAACACTTCTAGTTTGAGTTTTGTTTTATTATAAGCCCAAAATGATTTTATATTATTATTAGAATCATTTTTAAAACTCAACTCTAAAAACAATGTGGATAGGTCTGCTTTAATGTAACTGTTTTCTATTACAATAAATACATATCTACATATATATTAGGTTTAAAAAATTATAAGCTGTGCTGTACACTAACATTCCAATGCAATGATCTATTTATGTGATTGCAAAAAAATGGCCCCAAATTGGGAGTGGCTAATTTTGAAATATAAAAAAAAACCTTTCAATATGAACAAAAAATATTTTTTACTAGATTCACATGATGTCCAGCAATCACTCCGCACTCACACATTTTGCTACTGTTATTCCAGGATGTGAATGTAACCCTACTGGGACCCAGGGAGACCAACCTTGTAATAGTGAGACAGGACAGTGCCGCTGTTTGCCAAATGTCACAGGCCAGAAGTGTGACCAGTGTGTCTCCCAGCACTGGAACCTCATCAGTGGCAGGGGATGTGAGAAGTGTGCATGCCATCCCAGGAACTCATATAGTCCCCAGTGTAACCAGGTAAGTGTGCGTGTTTGGGAGCATCTAGGGTTCAACTGGACAGTCCAGTATTTCAGAAAATATATACACAAATACAGGATATTTAAATGTTCTTGTTTTTTTAAGTCCCCTGAGTGGCAGTTACATTTTGAATGCCTGATTCGCAGCTAAGCATTACAAATATAGCTAAGAAGAGACGTTGCACCGCTCTATGTGTTAATAGCAGCCAAGGATGGTTAAAACAAATCCTTGTCTTGTGCGTGTTTTTGGCAGTCAGTGGGTTGTTAAAATATTGCTCTTGTGTGCCACATGAAGCCACTGGGTTACAATCATTGCTCTGATTTTTTTATGGGGAACCATGAGGGTATAAAACTGTGGGAGATCATTGCTGCGGTGGTTCCTGGCAGCCACAGAGGTAAACTCGTTTCTTTGTGTGTTATTGACAACCAAGGGGATAATATCTTGTTCAGCTGTGAAAAATATACATGGCCCTTGTGTGACCTGCCTGTCACCTGTGCCCAATCAATTAAAGGTTGTCCAGTATTTTCGTGAGGACAGTTGCCAAATAAACTGCGGGTAATAGTTACTGCCAGGTGCATTCTTTTTTTTTTTTTTTATATCTCCCTTTTGTTGAATTAGAATATTGGTTGTATTTTTCTTAAATTCTTAATGGCCCATATTTAGTAAAATCAATAAAAATATCTTGCTGAAAAAAATGCAGCAATTTCTCTGCTCGAAAATTGAGGAATTAAACAATTTGTACCCTCCCCTCATCAAAGTAGCCACTGGCAAGATTAGCTTCATCAAAATCATTGGAGCCACTTCTATTATCTTTTCTGCCACATAGAACATTTTACAGTGTCAAGGATACCGGCATCAAAAAAATCTTTTAAAATCATTTCAAAACAAACAAAAAAAACACAGTCTATAAATAAGTCCACTCTAACATATGATCAAAAACGTCAAGAAACATAATTTTAAAAAACAAGTTAATCTCTTCAGCTTTCATATAACAAGACACAACCGCAGAGACACTTTACCAGGGCAATCACATATTATTAAATCCTGCATGCAGAGTCATGTTTTAGGTGAAAATCCTGACCACACCTCGAAAACTCACATTCAGCTACTTTTTAACATCTGTGAGATTGCAAAGACAAATTATATTCTATCCAGTGAAATTACTTTAACATAACATAAACAGACATTTAAAAAATATACGCATTTACAGAACCACTTTTTACAAATGTGTTTGCAAGTTGTTGTGATTGTAACAATGGTTTTCTATGTTGCTAGCAGTTATCAGTGTGGCCATTTAACTCAACTATATACGCTATATGGCCAAAAGTGTGTGGACATCTGACCATCACATCTATATGAGCATGATGGACATCCCATTCTAAAACTATGGGCATTAATATGGGGTTCGCCCCCTCTTTGCAGATATAACAGCCACAACTCTTCTGGGAAAGATTTTGGAGTGTGTTTGTGTGCATTTGTGACCATTCAGCCAAAAGAGCATTTATGACGTACTGGTATTTGGATGAGAAGGTCTGGCTCACAATCAGGGTTCATTTTATCCTAAAGATATTCAGTGGGATTGAAGCTAGTGCTCTGTGTAGGCCTCTAGAATTCCTTCACACCAGACTTGCCTTCTCATGTCTTCATGAGCCTCGCTTTGTGCACAAGGGGCATAGTCATACTGGAACAGGTAAGGGCCTTAACTGTTGCCATAAAATTTGAAGCACACAATTGCTATGTCTAAAATATATTTAAATACTGTAACATTAAGATGATCCTTCACTGGAAATAAGGGTCTAGCTCAAACCCTAAAAAAGTCTCCCGACTGTTATCCCTCCTCTACCAAAATTTAAAGTAGGCATTGTGCATTCTGGTAGGTAGTGTTGTCCTGGCACACCCAGAATCTTTCATCAGACTGCAAGTTAGTGAAGTGTTATCCATCATTTCAAAGAATATGTTTCCACTGCTCCAGAGTCCTGTGGCAGTGTGCTTTACCCCACACCAGCTGAATTTTGGTATTGTTCGTGTTGGTGTGAGGCGGTATATAGCTGCTCAGCCATGGAGACCAATTTTATGTAGCTACCAATGCATAGTTCCTGTGCTGAAGTTACTTCCAGAGGCAGTTTAGAACTCTGTAGTGAGTGATATAACAGTTGATTTGTATGTGCTATGCACTTCAGCACTCAGTAGACTCGCTCTGTGAATTTGCATAGCCTACCACTTTGGCGCTGGGCTGTTGCTCCTAGACCTTTCCACTTCATAATAATTGCACTTACAATTCACTGGGGCATATCTAGTAGGGCAAAAATTTTACAAACGGACTTTTGTCAAATGTGGCATCCTATGACAGTGCCATGTTTAAAGTCACTGAGCTCTTCAGTATGGCTTCAGTAGGATTTCATGGCTATGTGCTGGATTTTATACACCTGTTAGAAATATGCGTAGCTGAAACAATTTTGGCCAAAGACGGAATGTGAGGGATGAAAGAAAGATGTGAGTCAAGTGTGACCCCAAGACATCGGGCATGCAGGATTGGGGTAATGATGTTATTATCAACAGTTATAGAAAGTTCAGATTTAGAGATTTTAGAAGAACGGGTGAAAACATGGAGCTCAGTTTTGGAGAGATAGTAAGAGGACAACCAGGATTAAATATTAGAGAGAAAGTTAGTGACACAAGTTAGAAAAGAAGGGGATAGGTCAATTGCAGAGAAGAGTAATGGTGTCCACATATCTTTATCCATATAGTATATGACAGGAATGCACACTGGCAATTGGCTAGAAAAGATAGGTGAATTGAGCCTCCATCTTGTTTTCAGATCACTGCACAATGAAAATAGTGCTTAAAAGATTAATAATGACAATATAGTGATTAAGCAATTGTGCCTAGTATGCCCTTTATGCCACCATACAAATGGAATTCAGATGGTTTAGCAGTGGTGCGAATGGAAATGGATTGCAATAGATTCCTTTGGAACTCATGATTGTTTAATCCCATTTGAAAGCCCGGTTATTAAGATGCCTGTACTGTTAGTGACAATCACTACAGTGCCAGTATCAAACATGAACCTCTTAACATCGCTGGTCTTTCTATGGGGGGTGCTTTTCAGCAGGAAGGAGGGAGGGCAAGACCTGCGCTATTATATGCAATCACTTAACTGCCAGCGACATACAGGGTATGTCGTGGTCGTAAAGGGTTTAAAAGAAAGAGACTACTACATGCCATTTGTAGATGTTGGGGTCCTGATGCAACTTTTCCGGTATGCCCATCATGCCAAGATAAAAATGGCATTCAGATTGTTGGTTCAGTGTTGCTGATGGATTTGGATAACAATAGGTTAATTTCACAGATGAAAATGAGCATTTCCCTTCCATGGTGAACAAGGGCTATTTTATCTGTAACCTTACTAGGTGTGCAAGGGCTATTTTATCTGTAACCTTACTAGGTGTGCAAGGGCTATTTTATCTGTCAGTTTCAGGTTACTTCACAGTTTCTATTTAAAAAAACAGGTGCTTAAAACATGAAAATACCTTTTTTTCTGTTGAAAAGGCATTCACGGCTGTGGGCTTTTAATGCACTGCTCCATTTTGCATTGGGATCACTGGAAAAACTCGTCAACTAATTCAGGAGGAAAGCAAAAATCTATTTCAGTGGGAAAATCTCCAATAAATTGTAACCAAGCCCAATTTTAGTTTAAATATTGAAAAACTATAAATTTTTGGCGTTTATAAAGCAATGGGTACCATCAAAAATATATCATTTTATGAATTATATAAAAAAAAGAATCTGATTTTTTTTTTAACCATAAGCCCAGAAAATTGTCATCAAATTATGTTTTGGCTACGTAAAATACAAAGATATTCATGTTGTGTTATCAAAAGGTCATTAGAGAGATCTGCTCTAAAGACCATTTGGTTTGTAAAAATAGAGCTGAATGTTCTCTGTTTAAAGATTAGTGTGGGTGTCAATCCACAGAGATAATAGGTGCAGGTGCTCATGAATTCTGTTGTGCTGTTTAAAACAGACATAATTCTTGCACTTAATGCACCTAATGGGCACTTGGCATAATGTAATGAATATTAAGTAATTCAGGCCTTTTAAACTTCATAATGGATATGAGAAATTAACTGCACACACACACAAAGGGCTAGATTACAAGTGGAACGCAAATTTTTCACATGCTCGTAAATGGCCAAATTCGCCCATTTACGGGAGTGTGATAAAGAACCAGCCATTACAAGTGGCTGGTTATTGCTCCTGTGAGCTTGGGATAGCAATTAGTGCTCAGAAAAATCCCCCAATTGCCCCCAAAATACAGTAGTAATCTTTAATAAAAATAAAAATGGAAGCATCTTTATTTTTTAATAAAGTAACTGCACGAAGCAGTTATAGGTGGCTAACGTTGGTGGGTGTGGGGTGTAAAAAAAAAAAACAGCACTGAAAGCGCCTTTAATTTGCGGTCTATGGGAACTGTGTGTTCCCTGTAAATATATATGTATATTATTATTATCGGTTATTTGTAGAGCGCCAACAGATTCTGCAGCGCTGGTATATATGCTTATATAAATATATATTTATGTGTTGACATGTCAATATATCCAAGTGAAGGTAAAGAGTTCTCCAGTCGTGGATTTGGTAAAAGAATATATTTATTAGAAAATACTTAAAATCATTTACACAACTTGTAAAAATACTAGAAAGGGCATCAGATCAGGTCTCACGCGTTTCAGCTCTGCTGAGCCGTACTCATAGACCTCTGATCTGGTGCAGTCACTGCACACATATGTCAATATACACATATCAACACATACATATATATGTATATACTCATATACATATAAATTTAAATCTGCTGCCCATCGCTTTGCGACTTACCCCCTTCGCTGCACTAGTTCTCATGCCGTATCTGATGTCATGAGAATAAGGATCCCATTGGAGTCTATGGAAGCACGCTCTCGTGAGCACAAAGCTTCCTTGCAATGCGAACGCAAGGTCATATTTCTATTGCGCCTAACTTGTAATACCAGCGCTGGAAGCGATTTTTTGTGCTCAACTTGTAATCTGGCCCAAGATGTATTGTAATTATTATAAGTAATATTTTTCAAATAATGTGCTTCTATGTAGACCTGCAGAACATGCCAGCTGTCAAAGTTTGTCTTAAAAGTTTGGACCCCAGTTCATGTCTTAAAGGCATTGAACACCATGATTTCCACGTTAAAATCTCAAATTTCCACTTGATGTCCATATTAAAGTCTTAGATTTCCTTTGACATCAACCTTAAAGTTTTAGAATCCACTCCTTATCAACCTTAAAACTATGACCCTATCTTATATTGGTCCTTGTGTCTACTATGAGCCAGATTAAAAGTGAAGCATTGTGCTCGTATTACAAGTTGAAAGTAATCTGTGTTCACTGTAAGGATATATACAGATATATATATACATATATATATACACACACATATATATATGTGTGTGTGTGTGAATATCTTTTTACAAATACTTAGAATATATTCTGCTATGTGCAGAACATTGAAATGTGAACTATTTACAGTAAATACACAGTATTATTAAATATATAAAATGCATATATATATATATATATGTTTTTATATGCTTTTATCTACTTAACTGCCATGTCTATATATGTATACATATGTATGAGTTTATATGTGTATATATGTCTGTAAATACATATATACACATATAAATACATATGTACACACATATAAACATTTATATATATATATATATATATATATATATATATATATATATATATATACATATACATACATATCCATCATATTAAACCCCTTTTCTCTCTCACCACCTATATGAAAGAAATATCCATTACCCTTCTTTGTAAAGTAGCACTTTGTCTGATAACCTCTGAGAGTTATTTTCTAAACTAAAAATGTTGTGCTTTACATTGCTGAATTCCTTAATGCATATTGGGAAGTTTTTTTTAATAACTTAGCATATATTTTAACATAGCATAGTAGACTTCTAAAGGCATGGTGACAGAGCAGATAATGTGCAAATGCTGTATTTCCTTTCTAGAAAATAGTAATAATAACTAGTCTCTTTTTGTGTTTTTTACAGGTGACAGGACAGTGTCTGTGTAGAGAAGGCTTTGGAGGTTTGTACTGCACAGAATGCCCAGACAGGGCCTATGGAAATCTGCAGTCAGGATGCCGAGGTTTGTACTGTAGACCTGTGACTAGCGTTTTTCACTTACTGAAACAAATGCCCACTATGGTGCAGATCCTGTGTGTGACACATTTCACAGCTATTACTTGTGACTTCTATCTCATTCCTGTTACTATGTGCGGCCTCACATAATCTTCATTCATCTCTATCATTACCTGGTGTAAAGAATACACTTTTGCCTTGACCTGATGGGCTTATACTTAAAAAGGACAATAAAAAAAAAACGATGTTTCTTAGCATTGAGAAAACTTCAAGACAAAGTATAGTAAAAGATAATTACGATTTCCTCCATCACAACAATAAACTGCTCATACTGGTCCTACTTGCAGCCTTTATTAAACTAAGCAATCCTCCCACTCAGAGGCGTAACTAGAAACCACAGGGCCCAGGTGCAAGAATCTAAGAAGGGCGCCTGTACCCGCCCCAGTACTTTATAAAGTGACCACAGTAGTCTGTGACATGGTCCAGCCCCCCCTTCTGTATATAGTGGTACTGTATAGTGACACTGTTTACCCCCTGCACCCCCATGCTGTAGTAACAAGGTCTGTAATTTGCTGGTTCCGCAAACATACAAACATACACACATATACATGCATAAATACACACACAGTCACATACATACATACACACACAAATAAAAACCAATGGGTAAAATAGAAACACTAATCCCTGTAGTCAGAGACACTAGTGAAGCATCATGTCACACTCACATGATATCAGTGCAGGCAGTGGCAGGTCAACGTTTTTTTATTGTAAAAAAAAAAAATTAAGCTGGGCCCCCACCCTTGGGGGCCCAGTCGCAATTGCGACCTCTGCACCCCCTGTATTTCCGCCCCTGCTCCCACTACAATTAACTAGAACTGTGACCCCAACAACAATAAATGAACCACAATAGACCCATTTGCAAGCCAAGCCCCAATGCGACCACTCCCCCCCCCTGACAAATACTGAGGGAACTCATAAATACACCCCCAACTGCAATAACCCCATCACCTAAGGAACTATTCCAAAACCTAAGGAACTGATCCGATCACTAAGTCACCCAAGCAAAAGCCCACCTGAAAAATTAAAAAAGTCCCTTGATGTTCATCACTCCTCTTAATCTCTTTATTCTATAGAGTATTTTCATTCTCATCCAGCCAATGATTCAGTATCCCTTATGTTCTTGTTTGTCTCCTTTGATGTGGGCCTTGTTTGGTGTTCCCATTCTACTTACATATATCATTTTTCAAGTTCAAAATTATTTAATCTGAATTGCAGTGTAATGAAGCAATATCAAGAGTGTTAGAGATAAATATTCACATCACGTGACAGGCCACTTACATATGTGACACTGTACTTTTTAAAAAACAGCCAGATCATTTTATTGCAGCCACATAAAAAAAATACCAGCTAAGGACTTGCCACTGAAGGAGGAGACAATCACATTGGTCTTATCTTAGGATATGAAAATATTTAGGCTTTGTCTCTGGATACACACAGAGGACTGTCCTCCCTGGTGACAGAGTTGTAGTGACTGAGAGTTACTGTTTTCTGAAATAAAAGATACACATTTTCACATGAAGCCCCATGTGGGATCTTTAAATGATCATTGTACTAAAATGTTTCTATTATTATCATATTATAAAACAGTGTGAAATGAAACCTGTTAAATGTTAGTTTTAAACTAATACAGCAGAATCACTTGTGTACCTCCTAATAATGCTCATTGGCTCATTGGTTGATAAGCATTTCCTTCAAATGCTGATTGGTTGATAGGTACAGTGAGCGTTAGCAGAATGTTTATGTGGATAAACATTTTTTTTAGTAGGGACAATAAAGACAATAAATTTTAAAGGGACAATAAAGTCAAAATGAAACTATCATGGTTTAGATAGAGCATGACATTTTAAACAACTTTCCAGTTTACTTCTATTATCTAATTTGCTTTTTTTTTTCTTTGTATCCTTTGATGAGAAGCATATCTGAGTGGTTGCAGGAGCAGCAATGCACCGCTTAGAGATAGCTGCTGATTGTTGGCTGCACAAATATGAATCTTGTCATTGGCTCACCAGATGTGTTCAGCTAGCTCCCAGTAATGCATTGCTGCTCCTTGAACAAAGTATACCAATAAAATAAAGTACATTTGATAATAAAAGTCAATTAGAAAATTGTTTAGATTTCTATGTTCTGTCTAAATGATGAAAGACAAATGTTGGGTTCCATGTCCCTTTAAGGCTTTGCCTCTCATGTGTGATTTATTTTCTTATTCTGCTAGTTTGTTTTCCTCTGGAACCAATAGGCAAATCAATATGTTACTACGGATGCTGTTGTTGAAAAGAACAATTCAAATGTGTTTTGCAATATAGAAAATATATTTTAATCACATTTTCAATACAATTATGCACTGAAAATCGTAATAGAGAAATTATGCAGAAGATATTCAATGAAGAACAACACAATAAATATTAAAGACTATTTATTGAAAATTATATGAGTGTTAGTTCATTATAATTTGTAGATTGTATTTATAGTTTAAGAGAAAATAAGTTTCGCCCGACATCGCTAAATGCCAACAGAATACGCTGTCTGCATTTAACATTGCACAAGCATTTCTTGTGAAATGCTTGAGCAATGCCGCCCCCTGCACATTCACGGCCAATCGGCTGCTAGCAGGGGGTGTCAATCATTCGATCGTAAAAGGTGGCCTACAAGTTAAGGAGCAGCCGTCTTACGACCCCTGCTTCTTAACTTAAGTTTCCGGCGAGCCGGAAACTTCGGGCGGAGACAGCAGCATCTGCTGCTTGTTAGATCTACCCATGGTCAAGTCTCGCAGAGTCAGTATTTGGATTGAAAAGCTGAGTTATAAGTGTCTTCACTGGAACTGAAAAGGAACATATGCATTATTGTACCTTGCGTGTTTATTTACACATAATTACTCAGAATAACTGGATTTACTAAAAAATTATATATTTTGTATTTAAAGGGACATGAAACCCAATTTATTTTTAATGATTCAGATAGAGCATGCAATTTTAAGCAACTTTCTAATTTATGCCTATTATCAATTTTTCTTCGTTCTCTTGGTATGCTTTGTTGAATGAGCAGCAATGCACTACTGGTTACTGACTGAACACATGGGTAAGCCAATGACAATCTGTTTATATATGCAGTCACCAATTAGCAGCTAGAACCTAGGTTCTTTTCTGCTCCTGAGCTTTCCTAGATAAACCTTTCAGCAAAAGGATAACAAGAGAAGGAAACAAATTATAGAAGTAAATTGGAAAGTTGTTTAAAATTGTATTCTCTATCTGAATCATGAAAGAAAAATTATGGGTTTCACGTCCCTTTAAGGAGACATATTAGTTGTGTCATGATTTTGAATATGTGTTTTCTTTTAATACCTTTTGTTGTCTTCCAAAATTATACTCTCTATACCAGTGACGGCTAACCTTGGCACCCCAGATGTTTTAAAACTACATTTCCCATGATGCTTAGGCATCATGGGTGCCAAGGTTAGCCATCACTGCTCTATACTCTGTCCTAATCAGCTTAGTATGAGCAGATCATTTTGTTTTCATATATGTTACATAAACATTGTTGCTATACAAAAATAAAGATAAATACAGTGACATTTTCCTAAATAACATCTTTTTAGGGGTAGACCACATTTGTAATGCATGACCCTTTTCATTATACATTTTTCTCCCTTGGTATAATGAGAAAAATATTTTAACAAAATATCTTTGGTATATCTATATGATAAAGACTGATACATTTCATGTGTAAATAACTGATTATCAAACCTTCCTGCTGTTTCAATTTTAGCTTGTAACTGTGACTTCCAAGGGACCCTCGATATTGGTTGTGATAAGGTAACTGGCAAATGCCTGTGCCGGCCTGGTATTATTGGAACTCGATGTGACTCATGTCAGCGTGGGTATAGCAATTCCTACCCCAACTGTCAAGCGTGCCACTCCTGCTTCCAGTTTTATGACCATGAACTTAGTGGCTTAAACTCACAAATGCAAACACTGAAGAATGCTAGTGCCAGCTGGGATAGAGAATCTGACCTGAGCTTTGGACCTCGATTGACTGGTGTAGATGCCAACTTACAGCGTATTCAGAGGATATCCAGTGGATCCGGCATCTCCGATGGTGAACTTGCACGTCTGGAAAATCAAATGGGTAGACTGAGGTAAAAGCAAGCTTATTAAAATGGCTAATAATGGCCCCTGTTACAATTTCTCAGTATTATTTTGCTTATTGTATGGCAGCTGAGGGGAAATTTGTTTTTGCTATTTGCTTCCTTTTGTTAGCCATTCCAACCAATGAGAAAGGTTCCTTGAACTAGGAAACCGTTCATATAAGTAAACTTTTAAACATTTTCCAAAAACTTTCCAGGAGAGAGAGAAGAGGGTGTTGGCTGTGATGAGGTTTCCTTTGAGTTGGGAATATTGTGTCCTCATATAGTGTAGTGTTTTGACCAACATTTAAAAGTGATGAGATCACCACATAAAGTCTTTATTGCATCTTCTCTACCATTGCAGGCATAGACAATATGTCAACAAACTTTATTTATGGACACTGAACTTTGTCACAAAATATTATTTATCTTATGATTTTTTTTTTCTTAGTCTATGGGTGTCTTACAAAAACAGGAGAAAGGCCTGATTTGGCTCTGGGTCGTAGTGTTGAACAGTAAAGTGGAGCACATAAATTAAATCACTCATAGATGTACATATGTAATTATGAAAATAAAACTGGGGAATACTAACTCTGTTTTAAAGGGACAGTCTACTCCAAAATTGTTATTGTTTAAAAAAATAGATAACACCTATACTACCCCTTCTCCTGCTTTGCACAGCAAACATTGTTATATTAATATACTTTATAACCTTTAAAACTCGATGGGGTAGATTTAAAGAGTCAGTAAACCTTAAAAATAATGTTATATAATTCTGCACATAACTTTTTAAATCCTAATATTTTTTATTTTGTAAAAATATCGCCGTTTTACAGACCCGCTCTCTGTACTCTGCTGAGCGGGTCTGTTGTTTTTACTGAGCGCATCGGGCCAGCTGTATAGTCACAGCCCGGCCCGACCGCGCCATTAGACACAGTGCAGCTCGCTCCTGCTGTCAGACAGAGCGGGAGCGAGCTGCACTGTGTCTAATGGCGTGGTCGGGCCGGGCTGTGACTATACAGCTGGCCCGATGCGCTCAGTAAAAACAACAGACCCGCTCAGCAGAGTACAGAGAATATTATGATTTAAAAAGTTTGGCTAATGTAATGTTATATAATTCTGCACTATGTGCAGAATTATATAACATTATTTTTAAGGTTTACTGTCCCTTTAACCCCTTAATGACCACAGCACTTTTCCATTTTCTGTCCGTTTGGGACCAAGGCTATTTTTACATTTTTGCGGTGTTTGTGTTTAGCTGTAATTTTCCTCTTGCTCATTTACTGTACCCACACATATTATATACCGTTTTTCTCGCCATTAAATGGACTTTCTAAAGATACCATTATTTTCATCATATCTTATAATTTACTATAAAAAACTTTATAAAATATGAGGAAAAATGGAAAAAAACACACTTTTTCTAACTTTGACCCCCAAAATCTGTTACACATCTACAACCACCAAAAAACACCCATGCTAAATAGTTTCTAAATTTTGTCCTGAGTTTAGAAATACCCAATGTTTACATGTTCTTTGCTTTTTTTGCAAGTTATAGGGCAATAAATACAAGTAACACTTTGCTATTTCCAAACCAATTTTTTTCAAAATTAGCGCTAGTTACATTGGAACACTGATATCTGTCAGGAATCCCTGAATAGCCATTGACATGTATATATTTTTTTTTAGTAGACATCCCAAAGTATTGATCTAGGCCAATTTTGGTATATTTCATACCACCATTTCACCGCCAAATGCGATCAAATACAAAAAATTGTTCACTTTTTCACAAATTTTTTCACAAACTTTCGGTTTCTCACTGAAATTATTTACAAACAGCTTATGCAATTATGGCATAAATGGTTGTAAATTCTTCTCTGGGATCCCCTTTGTTCAGAAATAGCAGGCATATATGGCTTTGGCGTTGCTTTTTGGTAATTAGAAGGCCGCTAAATGCCACTGCGCACCACACATGTATTATGCCCAGCAGTTAAGGGGTTAATTAGGGAGCTTTTAGGGAGCTTGTAGGGTTAATTTTAGCTTTAGTGTAGTGTAGTAGACGACCCCAAGTATTGATCTAGGCCCATTTTGGTATATTTCATGCCATCATTTCACCGCCAAATGCGATCAAATTAAAAAAAACGTTAAATTTTTCACAATTTTAGGTTTCTCACTGAAATCATTTACAAACAGCGTGTGCAATTATGGCACAAATGGTTGTAAATGCTTCTCTGGGATCCCCTTTGTTCATAAATAGCAGACATATATGACTTTGGCATTGCTTTCTGGTAATTAGAAGGCCGCTAAATGCTGCTGCGCCTCACACGTGTATTATGGCTAGCAGTGAAGGGGTTAATTAGGGAGTTTGTAGGGAGCTTGCAGGGTTAATTTTAGCTTTAGTGTAGAGATCAGCCTCCCACCTGACACATACCACCCCTGATCCCTCCCAAACAGCTCCCCTCCCTCCCCCACCCCACAATTGTCCCCGCCATCTTAAGTACTGGCAGAAAGTCTGCCAGTACTAAAATAAAAGGGTTTTTAAAAATAATAAAACATTTTTTTTAGCATATTTACATATGCTACTGTGTAGGATCCCCCCCCTTAGCCCCCAACCTCCCTGATCCCCCCCAAAACCGCTCTCTAAGCCTCCCCTCTGCCTTAATTGGGGCCATCTTGGGTACTGGCAGCTGTCTGCCAGTACCCAGTTTGCAAAAAAATATGTGTTTTTTTATTTCTTTGCCCGGTTTTTCTGTAGTGTAGCTTCCCCCTCCCCACAGACCAACCCCCACCACCTAACTGATTGTTGTTTTTCTCTGATTTGTTTATTTAATTTAAGTGTTTGTTTTCATTTTCCTACAAAAAAATTTCTGTGTGTAGCGGTTCCCACCCGCTCCCTCCCCGTGCACGTGCGCGCGTCAGTGCGCGCCCCCTCGCATCCCCGCCCACGATCCCGCCCCCCTCCACATCACGAGGGCCATCGATGGCCGCCACCCGCCTCCCGGTCCGGCTCCCACCCACCAACGAAGTAAGCCACCGATCTCCGGTGCAGAGAGGGCCACAGAGTGGCTCTCTCTGCACCGGATGGCTTAAAAATGTTATTGCAGGATGCCTCCGTATCGAGGCATCACTGCAATAACCGGAAAGCAGCTGGAAGCGAGCAGGATCACTTCCAGCTGCTTTCCACACCGAGGACGTGCAGGGTACGTCCTCAGGCGTTAACTGCCTTTTTTTTTGAGGACGTACCCTGCACGTCCTCGGTCGTTAAGGGGTTAACAAGGGCCGAATGGCCCTTGTTCCCCTTGTTTCCATGCGAGCCTTCAGGCTCGACAGAAGCAGCAGTTATGAAGCAGCCTATCCTATCTGTCTAACCGTACCTTTAGTGTAGCCTTATCTGGGGCATCCTCTGCCCCGTTACCACTTTCTGTTGGGGTACCACAAGGCTCTGTCCTTGGTCCCCATCTCTTCTCAATCTACACATCATCTTTAGGTTCCTTAATATAATCCCATGGGTTTCAATACCATTTGTATGCCGATGACACTCAATTCTACCTCTCTGCACCAGAGCTATCTTCTTCCTTGCAAACCTGTTTCACTAACTGTCTTTCTCATATCTCATCTTGGATTTCCTCTTACTACCTTAAGCTAAATCTCTCAAAAACTGAGCTCCTTATTTTCCCCCCTTCTTCAAAAATCTCCACCCCCAACTTCTCTATAACTGTTGATAACTCCATCATTACACCTACCCCACATGCTCGATGTCTTGCGGTCACACTTGACTCAGATCTTTCTTTCACTCCTCACATTCAGTTCTTGGCTAAAGCCTGCCGCTTCCACCTTAAAAACATCTCTAAAATTAGACATTTCCTTTCACAAGACACAACTAAGATTCTAATCCACTCTCTCATCCTTTCTCGCCTCGATTACTGCAACTTCATCCTCTCTGGTCTCCCTAGCTGCCACCTATCTCCTTTTCAATCCATAATGAATGCCTCTGCCAGGCTCATCCTCCTTACTGGTCGCTCTTTATCTTCTGCACCTCTCTGCCAATCCCTTCACTGGCTTCCTCTTGCCTCCAGGCTTAAACACAAAATTCTCACTCTGACATACAAAGCCCTCAACTGCACTGCTCCCCCCAACATCTCAGACCTTGTCTCCAGATACTCTCCCTCCTGACCACTTCGCTCTGCCCATGATCTCCTACTCTCCTCCTCTCTTGTTACTTCGTTACATTCCCATTTACAAGACTTCTCCAGACTTGCTCCCATCTTGTGGAACTCTCTGCCTCACTCCACAAGACTCTCCCCTATTTTTGAAAGCTTCAAGCGCTCCCTAAAAACTGTACTATTCAGGGATGCATACAACCTACACTAACCTTTCCTAACTCCACTGCTATACCCTTGAACCCCTTAGCATGTAAGCCTATGAGCTCAGCTGTTTGTAGATCACCCGCATAAGAGCCGATTACAACAGTGCAACTCTCAGCAGGGACCTCTGCCCATTTGACCCCCTATAAATGTTACCTTGTATACCACCTATGTTTATAGCGCTGCGGAATCTGTTGGAGCTCTACAAATACCTGATAATAATAATAATAAAAAGCAGTCTAAAGACCGCTGCTCCATGCTGACTGTGTATGCTGTCGGCATTTATCAATGTGTGGTGGACATGATATGCTACATTGTATCATGTCCGCTCGCAGTTACATCAATCGGCCCCTGGATCTCTTCCTGTTTCTAATCCCCGGCAGGCCTCCTTTATCTCTTTGCATTTTATTAGCTTTTCACAGCCATACAGAGCTAGTTAATGTGTATCATATAGTGCTCACTCCTGTGGAGTTATGAATGAGTCAGTGCTAATTAGCTAAAATGCAAGTCTGTAAATAGCCACAAAATAAGGGGGCTGGCTGCAGAGGCTTAGAATACAAGGTAATCACAGAGGTAAAAAGTATATAAATATAACTGTGATGGTTATGCAACACTGGGGAATGGGGAATAAAGGAATTATCTTATTAAACAATAAATATTTCTGGAATAGACTGTCCCTTTAACCTTTTTTCTTGCATTCTATCTGCTCTTTGTTAAGTTAGCACAAAGAGAATACTTGCCACTCAATGCTTCTTTTAGCTTTGTTGCATCTGATTCATGGTATACCAACATACCGCCCTCCTTTATTTTCTCATTAAAGTATATTAATGTATTCTTTCACATAGCACAACAGAATACATAATGTATAAATTGATGCATATAGTTAATGAAAATACCCAAGAAGACTTTTTTAAAAAAAATTATTTGAATTGTTTTATTCATAAGAATATGAGAAAATATCACATATAGATTTTTTTTTCTCGCTCTTTGTTTACTTTAGCCATAGACAGTACGTTGTTTGATAAAATATATAATATAATTTTGTTCATCCTCCCTTTATCACTTGGCCAGCTAGAATGCATTAAAAGTTACACTTAGCCCTATTATAATATAGTGTTTTGCAACTAATCAAAAATCAGTCAAGCAAGGTTTCACCAGAGATGAAAACAACGTTTTTGAGTGTATAGAGAAAAAAATGATAAATTATATATATATATATATATATATATATATATGTGTGTGTGTGTGTGTGTGTATATATATATATATATATATATTCTTACATAAAATGCAGTCATTGGCGGTCCAATTGCTTGTTATTTTGTTATTTTAAATCTATGGGCAATATTTACTGATGACTAACTGTAAATTAACATAGCTTTTTGTGATTTATAAAATTAACTTATCTGTGTGTTTGAGTATGTATGTATATATGTTTGTGTGTATATATATATATATATATATATATATATATATATACTGTATATAAATCTGTATCAGGGGCGAATTAAGGCCTAGGCCAACAAGGCCCGTGCCTAGGGCGGCAGATTTTTTTTGGGGGGCAGCACCTTTTGAGCTCCACTACAAACACACTGCACTACACACACACACACACCCACACCATAAACACACACTTATCATATACACACACACACATATAAAAACACGTGCATTTTCACATGAACATTTACTTTGAAAATGCCATGGAAAAAAAAAGTCATGTTACACCCTCACCAAGAAATATTATAGCCAAAAATGCCTAAAACCTGGGGGGAGGGGGGCAGCAGAATTTTGGGTGCCTAGGGCAGCACAAATCCTAAATACACCACTGATCTGTATGTATATATATATATATATATATATATATATATACATACATACAGATCAATGGTGTATTTAGGATTTGTAAGAATAAATATATATATATATATATATATATATATATATTTATTCTTACATAAAATGCAGTCCTTGGCAGTCCAATTGCTTGTTATTTTGTTATCTTAAATCTATGGGCAATATTTACTTATGACTAACTCTAAATAAACTTATTTTTTTGCGATTTTTTTAAAATGAACTTATCTTAAGCCTTTTTTTATACAGAATCATTTTCAAAATACTACATTGTTATTTATCATTTTAATTCTATCTTACCTTCCATAGAAATGAAGTGCAGCAGCTAAGTCCCGATTTGCCACCTGTGGAGAGTTTTGCACCGCTTTCTGCAGACTTGAATTCTCTAACGGGGGTATTTAACAATGTTAATGTGCTTTATCAGAACAAGAAAAGGCAGCATGGGAACAGTATCAGCACAGACGCCTCAGGTAAAGTACTTCCTACTGGGGAAGGGCAAATCATCTTGCTCACTTGTTAAAAAATAATGAATGTTGTATATAGTTATTTTTTTCTAAACATATGTTAAATGTTTACAGAGCTTTGACAGTGCTATGAATGTTACATTTCCTATAATGAATGCAATATTCAAATATTAAAATGACATTAGACTCCACATTTACAGTATCATGGTCACCTGCAGTTCTCTTTAAAGCCGTTCTCTTATTTTAATTAATTACAGAATCTAGCTTGTAAAGCTTAGCATTTTATATTGGCCGCCATCTTGTATTGTTACATCCTGTCACAGAAGCAGTGCATGTTCACAAGTCAGTAAGGTTTTTTGACAGCTATACCTTGCATTTCAGTTTAGCTCACATAACAAAGAGCAGAAGCGCTACATTTTTGCAGTTTTTACAAAGTTTAATGGTTGCATAACTAATATAAGCTCCAAGATGGTGGCAACCAGTGTAAAGAAGCAGAGCTTCACTAACTGATAACTGTAGGAGGATAAAATAAAATAATAGCTTTGAAGATTTCTAGAGGCACAGGAGGAAAACAATAGCATGGTGGGAAATCATGCTACTGTAGTTGTACCCTGAAGTTTAATGTCCCTTTAAAGGGACAGTAAAGTCAAAGTTGAACGTTCATGGTTCAGATAGAGCATGCAGTTTGAAATGACTTTTGAATTTACTTGTATTATTAATTTTAATCCTTTGTTGAAAACCAGGTAATATATTCATTATATCTTAAATAGAGCACAGGTGAAATAATCAACTGATGTGTAAGAGCAGGTTAGTAACCAATGGTTACTGATCAGCTGATTATTTCATTTTTGCTCTAGTTAAAAGGATATTCCAGTCAAAATTGGAATCCACGTGGATGCATTGCAGTTTTGCATTGAAGCATTATTGTAATATACATGTATTAGCAATAATGCTTCTAATAAAATATATAGCTGTTTAATATGTGTATTTAAGTATGCACCATGCACCAGCATTTTAAATACAGAACTTGCTCAGAGAGCTTAAGGTGTTGACATGATAAAAGCCCCACTGGTGCATTGAGCAGCTGCATTATTTAACATTATAGTGCACTAAGAATATTTTCAATAATGCAATTTATTTATGGGCATTTACATTTTCACCGGAAATGTCCCTTTAAGATATCATGAAAATCTGGCTTGCTAAGGGTACTTGAGGACTGAAAATATGTTTTGTTTGCAAAAAGTAAAGCTGGTTAAATTGAAATTGTATCTAAGTGTAGCTAAAACAGTAGTGTCAGTTCTATACTTACCTATTATCCCTGGCTGATATTGACAGCTCCCAAAACTGATGGTAAAGTCCCCCCTTTCTAAAGACAGATCCGGAATGTTAGTGATATTTTAGATGGGAGTTTAATTCATCAGATGTACTGAAGATACAAAATAACTTACTTTTAAAATAGATATAAAATTAAAATACCCCGCTCAGCGCCACGCCCACTTCAAAAGTAATTATTTATGCAAGCTAAAGGTTTGAATTGTTGTCCAATCAGCGCTTCCCACATATGGCACTTTTGTTGTAGCTATAGCGCTGATTGGACAACAATTCAAACCTTTAGCTCACAAAAAAATTGACTTTTGAAGTAGGCAGCGGAGTGCGGGAATTTAAATTTCAGATCTATATTAAAAAGTAAGTTATAGTGCATCTTCCTTAGAGCTGAAACTCCATCTCAAATATCTCAAACATTCCGGATCTTTTTTTAACAAAGCATTTTATTATTCATTCAAAAATATTTATTTTTACAGATTTAGGGACATAAAAGAACAAAAAGAAAATGCTCTTATTTGTAAGCATTTTATTATTGTCTGAAAAGAGGTTAAACACATAGTTAAATTTAGCTCCAGAGCAGAACACTACTGGTAACTTGCTGAGCGCATTTGGTAAGCCAATGACAAGAGGCATATGTGTGTAGCGACCAATCACCAGTTAGTTCTCAGTAGTGCATTGCTTCTCCTCCAGTTATGCGTTTCAACAAAGGACACCTAAGGAACACAGTACATTAGTTAAGAGAAGTACATTGAAAAACCTCTTACAATTACAAGCTCTATCTGCTTAATTTTGTTTTTCATGTCTCTTTAATATAAAATCAGTCTCCCTTCAATAATGTGATAGAAAGTACTAATTAAGAAATATAAAATTAAGATATTTTTGTTACATATGTTTGAAAACATATAGTTCAGTAAACGATAAAAAAAATCGATATTTTTAAACTGAGACAATTCGAAACTATTCTACATACAAATGAACTTTTATCTAAATTGGAACTTTTGCAGATATTATAATGAGGAATAGATCTGCAGCAGTGTCACATGATCTTACACGAGTGTCTGTGTGTTTTGCATCTTCAGGTGTATTCAGAGCTGTTAGCTCTGCCTATCAATCATCTCTAGAGTCAGTAGAGCGTGTCGCTTCAGCAGGAAATGTTGTATCTCAGTCCAGGGAGAGCAGAAGAGAGGCAAAAGATTTGGAAGGACGGACCAAAGACTCCCTTTCCGACCTAGAGACACTGAAGGAGGAAATGTCCTATCCTAACCTCACACCTACAGTCAACAGGGTAACAAGGCAGAGAAATTATAACTGAAAGTCAATATTGTGGAATAATATTGTAGTGTTATGTATGCCTGTGGTTTAAGTGGTGCGTTAAAGAGACATGAAACTTAGCATATAATCTCCCCATAAAAATCTTTAATTAATAAAAATAAAACAACATTGCAATATATATTCACTATTTATTTTATCTGGTTTGGGTGTTAAATAGCCCTGAATATTGTTTATATGCCATACCCTCAAGACCGGATGAAACGATCTATACCAATGATGACGAACCTTGGCACACCAGATGTTTCAGAACTACATTTCCCACGATGCTCAACTGGACTTTAGAGTGAATAAGTATCATGGGAAATATAGTTCTGAAACATTTGGAGTGCCAAGATCCACCATCACTGTTCTATACAGTACAAGTTTATGTACATATGACCATATTAGGACACAGCAAAAGAGACCAAGGGGCATGTCCCTAAACTGTTTTTAATTTGCAAAACCTTTAGAATTGTTCTACCTAAATGTCAGTGTTAAATCACTGTAAAACATTTATTTTTCAATTGCTGATATATGCTATGAGTTTTAATGTCTCCTTAAAGGGACATTCCAGTCAAAATTTAAATGCACATAGATTAATTACATCTTTAAATATAAACATATTTGCAATATAAATATATTAGCAAGAATTCTTCTAGTAAAAGTTATTACTGTTTTAGTGTTAACATTTTTCTCTGCACGTGCATGTGAAGCATAGCTAGATATTCTCACTGCACCAGCATTTTAAATACTGCAGCTGCTCAGATCATCACTGGGGCTTGTATCGTGTCAGCAATTAACAAATTGAGTCATTACCAGATGGTACAAGCACCTTAGGCTCTCTGAGCAAGTGCTGGGTTTAAAATGCTGGTGCACGGTGCATACTTAAATACACTTTTGAAACAGCTATAGCTTTTATTAGAAGCATTTTTGCTAATGCATGTATATTACAAAATTGCTTCTGTTCAATGCCTAAATGCACCCATGTGGTTTCTAATTTTGGCTGGAATATCCCTTTAATTTATTCTGAAATAAGTGTGCTAGTGTGTGTTCCAGAAGATGTTAAAAGTAGTGATCAATAAAAGATGTTTGTACCAGAGTTGACCTAAACATGGATGTTAGATTTATTGAGCAGATTCTAGGAAACAATCAACAAGTTCAATCAATGGAAGATGCTTATTCCTGCTCTTGAGAAAATGTGTACAATTAATTCCCTATCACACTCATTGAATGACTTGTCTTGCATTAAAGGGAAATTATATATATATATATATATATATATACAGTATATAAACAGTGTCAGTACTGATTGATAAATCAAGTTAACCAATTAGTATTGCAGACTGTCAAATCTGAACCTGCCTAGAGCCTACTTCACATTTATGTGTGAAGTTGTTGATAGGGATAATTGCTGTCCGGTAGGTTGCAGACTTACTTTATTGCTGAGGGCATTAGCTCAGTGTAGAAAATAAATTTAAAAATTTCCCTTTATTTTGAGCTTTTTGTTCTTTTAGTTTTTGTAATAAAAAGAAGCCTATGTTAGCGACACCTAGTAGTAACAGCGTTAGGCTATGTCTTATAGAAATGATTAGTGCTTGAGGAATTTACCTTTTAGGCAGCTGAAATTTCTATTGATAGCATCCGGACTCTTATTATACTTTAAACCCTGCATAAATATTTGAAGATCACCATTTCAAAAGCAATGATAAACCTTAATTTACAAGACCAGAGACTGATATATAGGTATGCTTGTTTTTATACTAGAGATTGAAAAGGGGGAAATATCACATGTGAAGACCTACCTGCAAAAAGAGGCAGAGAGAAAAAGAGAAATGGAAGTAGTGCAAAAATAAATCAGAGTGTAACAGAAATAACTATAAAAGTAAAGACATTTGGGGCCGATTTGCTGTGCTGTAGCGATCATGCCCGCCAGACATCGATAAATGCCGAAAGCATACGCTGTCGGCATTTATCATTGCACAAGCATTCCTTGTGAAATGCTTGTGCAATGCCGCCCCTCTGCAGATTCGCGGCCAATTGGCCGCTAACAGGGGGTGTCAATCAACTGATCGTATGCGATCTGGCAAATTGCTGTCCGCCACTTTAGAGCAGGCGGACGAGTAAAGGAGCAGCGGTCTTAAGACCGCTACTTCTTAACTTACGTTTCCGGTAGACATGTGCATGGCGAAACAATTCGGTTCGGAACGATTCGGATTTTTTCAAATTTCGGTTCGGATCCATTCGAATTCGGAAAAATTTGAATCAATTCGGTTCGGATTCGTTTCGGATTCAAATAAATTCATCTGGATTCGGTTCGGTTCGGAAATTTGGAATTTCGGTAAGTATAAGGTGGGATGTGCTGTGTATTAGACTAGTATTATGTACTGTATATTAGGTGTAACCCATCGCAGAGTGATATAACCTAATATACTGTACAATACTAGTGTAATCCATGGCCATCCGAATCTACCGAATAAATCCGAATAAATCAGAACTAATTCGGATTTATTCGGTAGATTCAGCACTATTTTAATTCGGAAATTCGAATCGACCCGAATCCCAAATTTTACGAATTGGGCCGAATTTCCGAATCAATCCGAAACAAATCGCACATTTCTAGTTTCCGGCGAACCTGAAGGTTTGCGCTGAAACAGCTGCATATAGCAGCATTCGGGCCATGATAAATTGGCCACATTGGGAGAGATAGAGTCTGAAAAACATAAACAAAATGATTAGACATAGAAAGAAATACATGAAAAGTTGAGTAAGATATTGTTTGAAATTTAGGAGTGATTATTCTTATTTAGTAAAATGCTTGTCTCAGCTATAATATTTGATTAGAGAGTTTGTATTAATAATTTATTAACAGTATATTCCCAGCCAGCAAAAGCAATCAATATGTTGTACTGAAGTTTTTAAGTTTTGTACAGATATTCAAAAGTATAAACTGCCACCTTTGCTTGCTGCAGATTTGTGAAGGTGTAAGAGTTGAACCTTGCACCCCAGAAAGCTGCCCTGGGACTCTGTGCCAAAAGAACAATGATACAGTCTGCAAGGTTGGATCTCTTTGCAGAGGGGCATTCCCTTTGTCTGTAAATGCCCTGAGAAACACAGAAAAAACTGCACAGGACCTACAGGATATTAACAGCCAGCTGGAGAAGAATGCACTACTGGTATTTCTCTCTCTCTCTCTCTCTCTCTCTCTCTCTCTCTCTCTCTCTCTCTCTCTCTCTCTCTTCTCTCTTCTCTCTCTCTTCTCTCTCTTCTCTCTCTTCTCTCTCTCTCTCGTCTCTCTCTTCTCTCTCGTCTCTCTCTTCTCTCTCTTTTCTCTCTTCTCTCTCTCATCCTTTCTCTTCTCTCTCTCTTCCTTTCTCTTCTCTCTCTCTTCCTTTCTCTCTCTTTCTCTCTCTCTCTCTCTTCCTTTCTCTTCTCTCTCTCTTCCTTTCTCTTCTTTCTCTCTCTTCCTTTCTCTTCTCTCTCTCTCTCTCTTCTCTCTCTCTTCCTTTCTATTCTCTCTCTTCCCTTCCTTTCTCTTCTCTCTCTCTCTCTCTCTCTCTCTCTCTCTCTTCCTTTCTCTTCTCTTCTCTCTCTCTCTCTCTCTCTCTCTTCCTTTCTCTTCTCTCTCTCTCTCTCTCTCTCTCTCTCTCTCTTCCTTTCTCTTCTCTCTCTCTCTCTCTCTCTTCTCTCTCTCTTCTCTCTCTCTTCTATCTCTCTCTTCTCTCTCTCTCTTTTTCAATATATATACATGTATATATCATCTATGTCTCTTTTTGTCAACCTATCAGTCTATCTTCTGTCTGTCTTTCACTCTCTGTCTAGTATTTTAATCTGTTCCATCAATAGGTGAATTTTAGCTTTCGGAGACTAAACACATTGTTTTTATCATAATTAAAATCGTAAGGACTAGAATACCTACATAGACATCAGACATGATACATGAAGAGGTTAAATACTAGACTCAAGAGCATTTAACCATCAAGGTACTTTATATAAGTACATATTTCAAATATAATAGGAATAATATAAATTTTTGTTCATGATACTAATCAGGTAAAAGGAAAATATTTTGCTCACATTAAATTATAATTAATTATTGTCACAATTATGAAACATTATTGTAGCAATATAAAGATACAAACCATCCAACATCCTATTATCACTGAAACCTAATGGAAAAAGTCTAGACTCAGTATATAACTCTGAAATCCAAATCACTTCCTGCATGACAAGAAGCTTTAACCTATCTTCACCTCAAGGTGGCACTAGTGCACATTCCATGACATGAAATTAGACATTCATATCTGGGTAATAAAGCTGTGAATTGATTTAATAGTTGGGAAAACAGTTTACTCCTGCAAAGCTATTGACTCACAGCTAATCTATGTTTTTTTTAATGATGTAGTTATTACAGTTTTGCTATTGAGGTGAGTCAAATGCTTATCACCCTATATTTTCTATTTAAAGGGACAGTCTACAATAGAATTTTTATTGTTTACAAAAGATAGACAATCTATTTATTACCCATTTCCCAGTTTTGCAAAACCAACACAGTTATATTAATATACTTTTTACCTCTGTGATTACCTTGTATCGAAGCATCTTCTGACAGCCCCCTGATCACATGACTTTTTTTATTTATTATCTATTGACTAGCATTTTAGCCAATTAGTGCTAAATCTTAACTCCTCGGGCGTGTACACAATGTTATCTATATGGCCTACATGAACAAGCAGTCTCCTGTTGTGAAAAGCAAATAAAAAAGCATGTGATAAGAGGCTGTCTATAGTGGCTTAGAAACAGGCAGAAATTTAGAGATTTAAATGTTATAAAGTATTTTCATATATCAATGTTGGTTGTGCAAAGCTTAGGAATGGGTAGTAAAGGCATTATCTATCTTTTTAAACAATAACAATTTTAGTGTAGACTGTCCCTTTAAAGGGACATAAAAAACCCAATATCTTTCATGATTCTGATAGCGCAATTTAAAAAATATCTCTTGCTATTATCAAATTAGCCTTGTTTTCTTGGCAACCTTTGTTGAAAAGCACGTTTCTGGCACACTATAGCAGCAATTTTGTAACAATGCTTTTAACAAAGTTATACATTGTGCAAACAGTGCTGACATTTAGTGCTCAAAGGCATCCTCGCAGAACTGCTGTCATATTGTTTTCCCGACACATGCACACTACCTACCTAGGTATCCACTTTGGATGGTGATGGTGGTTAACTTATTTCCAGCTTCTTGGAACTAAGTTCTCTGTATGTCTTACAGATACTGGCAGCAGAAAAAACTGCCAATCAGATCCAGATAAATGCCAAGCAGCTGAATGAGCAAGTGAGCAGGACCAGGGACCGCATGCAGGAGGATATGGGACGCTCCCGACAGCTCATCCAGCAAATACGAGAGTTTTTAACAGGTCAGAATCTGAATAAAGTGTTGTCATTGTCATCTCCGGTGGCATTTCTTGTTAAGCGGTACCTTTTTTTTTTTACTACCAGTAGACAAGCACCTATCAATTTTCAGGTCTTGGACCATGTTAAAATCACCCGCTAGCAGTAGGTGTCCTTGCTTAAAGGGACAGTACACTGTACCCATTAATGTATTTTTAATGACTTGTTATACTAGCTGCAAAGTATAAAATGTATGAGAAATTGAATTTTTAGGTTTATTTGTGTATATGAAGTAGCTGGTTTTGTGCTTTTAAACCACAACCCTTTTAAATGGGTTGAGCTTGCAGGTTCTGTCAGATCTCATTATGTTCTCACTTTGTGTACAGACTCTTGCTTCTTTATCTTATATTTGTTTGTAAACCAAAGCTCAATACTTAGAAAGAACCTTGAAAATTAACATTTTATTACTTAAACTATCCTGTACCCCACTGGGAGTATAATTTCTTCTGCTGGCTGTGTTTACTTAGGCTTATCAATAGACTAAACTTAAAGGGACACTGAACCCAATTTTTTTTATTTTGTGATTCAGATAGAGCATGACATTTTAAGCAACTTTCTGATTTACTCCTATTATCAATTTTTCTTCATTCTCTTGGTATCTTTATTTGAAATACAAGAATGTAAGTTTAGATGCCGGCCCATTTTTGGTGTACAACCTAGGTTGTCCTTGCTGATTAGTGGATAAATTCATCCACCAATAAAAAGTGCTGTCCAGAGTACTCAACCAAAAAAAAGCTTAGATGCCTTCTTTTTCAAATAAAGATAGCAAGAGAATGAAGAAAAATTGATAATAGGAGTAAATTAGAAAGTTGCTTAAAATTGCATGCTCTATCTGAATCACGGAAGAAAAAAAAAAAATGGGTTCAGTGCCCCTTTAAGTATAGATACTTTCAGTATAGGTTGGGATACCACAGACAAAATCAAATGCTGAAACAGGGCTAAAGGATCTACTTGTAAACAATTTAATACACTCCAGCAGGTAAAAAGGATCATTGGGAACAATTTAAAAAGGAGAACATTTTTGGGTAATCTGACCATTTAACACTATCCAACACACCTAAGAATTATTTAAAGGGCCATAAAACCCAGATGTTTAAACACTTGAAAGTGATGCAGCATAGCTGTAAAAAGCTGACTAGAAAATATCACCTGAACATCTCTATGTAAAAAAGAAAGATATTTTACCTCAAAAGTTTCTCAGTAGCCACATTCCATTGTAAAGGACTTCTAAGCAGCATATCAGTACGTCTGTCCCGGGACAACAGAAGGAGCGAGCTTTCGTGCACACTCATCTTATTTCCCTATTCAGTGTAAGGAAGTTTACTATGAAATCTCATGAGAGTTAAGTGAAATCTCATGAGATCACAGTAAAAGAGGTCATGACCTAAGCACTGTTGATGCTGATTGGCTGCTGTTCATTTCTTTATTTTTTTTACCTGCAGCTGGGCTGCAGCTGAGTATAACTTTTTACACAGAACTTACTCTGCTGAGCTGAGGAAATTGTGAGGTAAAATATCTTCCTTTTTTACATAGAGATGCTCAGGTGATATTTTCCTGTCAGCTTTTTACAGTTATACTGCATCAGTTTCAAGTGATTTAACATATGAGTATTATGTCCCTTTAAGGTGTTTAATTTGTTTAGAGTTGGGGCCATAATAAGAGGCAAGAGTGTAAGGGACTCCATCAAGCTTGCAAATTAAAATGAGATAACGTCCCTGGGAATTACCCTTCAACGAGACGCAAGATCCCTTTGTATCAGGATAGCTACTCCCCTTGACTTCATATGTATTGATCTGATTCAACCACTTGATAAGAGGGAAATTTCAAAGTAGGTGGAGTACTAGCGAGTCAGTGGGTTTCCTGTAAAAATAAATAAATGTGAAGACTTCCTCGAAGCATCAGCTCTCTCGACTCTAGCGTTCTCGAGCTCCGTGAGCGTGGCTGTGTTTGTAGGATGCGCTGTATGGCTTAGGTAAGGAAGTTGGTTTCGAGAGAACACTAGAGTCGAGAGAGCTGATGCTTCGAGGAAGTCTTCACAGGTAATCCCTGTTGAACCCACAAGTAGCGATGGCAGTGAGACGTCACTCCCGCTGACAAGTCCATTGTGAGTAAGTCATGCATCAGTATTTGACAGCTCTCCATAACGACTCTCAATGAACAGTTTTTTATGACCATACCTACCTGACAGCCACTAGCGTCCTGTATATACCGACCTGGTTCATCTCTACACTGCATATGGCTTGCTACCTATGATAAAAATAAGACTATCCTGTCAGTACTGACAACGACATACAAGGGATCCTCATTACATCACTCTGGGGACAGTTCTAATCTTTGTGCACTAACCAAGGCTTGCTTTGCAATTAACAACTTTGGCCTGGCTATGGACTGTTAAACATTAACTTTTCCGCTACTGACTAATACAGGCAGCTGCCTTTGCAGGATTTAATCTGTTTTTTACAGGTTCTTTTACTTTGGTCCATTGTCCTCTGTCATGAGGAAGGTATATATGTCACAATATTAATAATTTTGTTTGGTGCCATAACCGCTTATGTTTTTTTAGTTTATGATAATAAAGGGTATTGATGTTTTCTTGCATTCAGTTTCTGCGTCTGACTTTTGTGCCATAACTATCTATATTTTATGGTTACTTAAAGGACCAGTCAACACATTAGATTTGCATAATCAACAAATGCAAGATAACAATACAATGCAATAGCACTTAGTCTGAACTTAAAATGAGTAGTAGATTTTTTTATAACAAATTTTAAAGTTATGTATATTTCCACTCCCCTTGTACCATGTGATAGCTATCAGCCAATCACAAATGCATATACGTATAGTCTGTGAATTCTTGCACATGCTCAGTAGGATCTGGTGACTCAAAAATTGTAAATATAAAAGACTGTGCACATTTTTTTTAATGGAAGTAAATTGGAAAGTTGTTTAAAATTACATGCTGTATCTGAATCATGAAAATTTAATTTAACCTGAGTGTACCTTTAATGAGCGTGTGCTGGTTAAAGGTACAACTGTATTATTTTCTTTTTGTTCATATCATATTTGTTTATAAAAATGTGGAAAAACACAACTACACAAGCTAGCTACAACTAGTTAGATTTTGCTGCTGTTTTTGTGCAATAACAATGTGTAATTAAGGTATAGATAATGTTGGTAGATAATAATATTATCTAACATTTTTCTTTAATTCAGAGATATATATGTATATGAATATATACATATATATGTATGTGTCAATATGTGTATATACACATATTAACACACAAATATATATGTATATAAGCATAAACATATATATTTACAGGGTACACACAGTTCCCATAGACCAAAATATAAAAACACTTTTCAGTGACAGTTTTTTTCTAACACCACTCAGCCACCACTTTTAACCCCTAGAAACTGCTTTTTGCAGTATGTAGTTATGAAAATTTCATAAAAAATAAAAGACTCTTTATTTTGGGGCACTTTAAGAAAATTAACCAGAAATCTTATATCTGGTTAAATTTCTGATCGCTAATTGCTACTGCAAGCTCGGGATAGCAATAACCAGCCACTTGTAATGGATGGCTATTTATAGCGCACCCACAAACGCACAAATTTGCTCGTTTGCAGGAGCACAATAAATTAGCGCTTTACTTGTAATCTATGCCATAATGTGTTTCCCTTCCAGAATTTCCCTAGAGCACTCTTACACTTTTATGATATTGGTTCTATTTTTATAAAACAAACCTGGTGAAGCACATTGTAAGTTATTTTTTCCCCCTATATTACTAAAATATATTTCAGCAAAGCAAAATATTAAATACTAAAAAGAAAAATTGCAATACACGCTTAAATTGTTGTCTCTGTTTTTATAAGAATGATATTAATTGCTGGTCTCAGTTAAATAAATATATTTGTTTTACTTTAGCATATTTGTTTTCTTTGCTCTCGTAAAACGATAGAAGAAAAATCAGCATGTCATTTGTGAAATATTAGTAGTCTTGGAGAAAGGATATATTAGCAATCAGTGTCCCACTGCTAGCGGCGCCAGCTGTCTCAGTATTGTAGACCTGAGAATACCTCCTCATCCACGTGCAGCTTTTTCAGGTGCTACCTGTCCAGACTGCTAATTAGGCTAAGCCTGTTGACTTTGTGAAATATCAGCTTATCATATTAATAACAGATCAGCCTTGGATGGTTAACCTTGGCATGGCATACCACATCTTAACAGAAGGGTGCATATATATAACATATTTTAAACACAAACAAAAAAGTTGGAATATATTAACTAGTTAAAAGGACAGTCTAGTCAAAATTAAACTTTAATGATTCAGATAGGGCATGCAATTTTCAACAACTTTCCAATTTACTTTTATCATCAAATTTGCTTTGTTCCTTTGGTATTCTTTGTTGAAAGCTAAACCTAGGTTGTCTCATATGCTAATTTCTAAGCCCTTGAAGGCAGCCTCTTATCTCAGTGCATTTTGACAGTTTTTCACAGCTATAAAGTGCTAGTTCATCTGTGCCATATAAATAACATTATGTTCACTCCCGTGGAGTTATTTATAAGTCAGCACTGATTGGATAATATGCAAGTCTGTCAAAAGAACGGAAATAAGGGGGCAGTCTGCAGATGCTTAGATACAAGGTAATCACAGAGGTAAAAAGTATATTAATGTAACCATGTTGGTTATGCAAAACTGGGGAATGGGTAATAAAGAGATTATCTATCTTTTTAAACAATTACAATTCTGGAGTAGACTGTCCCTTTTAGAAACATGAGGATGTGTATGTACCTCAAAGAACCCTGGGTTTCTTTGAATTGACATGTATAAATGTCCAGATGGTTTAAATTTCTGTGTAGGGGGACACAGCTGTTTTTTTACAGCCTGGCTCACATTTCATGTAAAGTTAGCCAATCAGCTTCTTGCCTCATTGTATACCACCTATACATTTCACTGGCCCAATCAGAAAGTCATTGGCATGCACAGCACATTTACTGCAAGAAAACCTGGTAGCTCCTGTATTGACCCTATTAAATTATATAATCATATTTCACTTTTATTACAGTATGTAACGTTTTACATATCTCTTGTCTTTTTGTATGTACATAGATTTCCAAACATTACAGTGCTCTTTCGATGTCCAAAATAATAAAATAAAATATTAAACCAATCAAACCAGCCCAACCCAAAACATTTTTATTAAAGAGATATCCCTACTTTTTCATTGTAAAATAACTGAAATTTCCATATGCCATGTTGGGGACTTTGAAAACTTTTAGTCAAGTCTGTTAGATATCAAGCAGTCATAGACAGGACTATAAAAGTATTCAGATACCAGTGACTTTAATGAAAAGGTTGAACATTGTAGATACTCTGAGGAGGAGATCAGAGGTGTGCAAGGGATATTGCAGGTATTAATGTCAGATCATACAAGTCTAGTCTCATACAGGCTTAAAGTAAAGAGGTTGTCTTAAACTTTGTGCGTCAGACAATATCTTAGATACAATAATATCCTATAGATTATTAACATCAAGGTTGATGCACAAAGCAGAAAGGCAGACTAGATTACTACCCATGGCTGTATTAAATGTCTGTTACATATGGAAATAGCAACTTTGCAATAAATCCCTTTGCCTAGAAGCTTTAATGCTATGAGCATTTCAATTTTAATTTAAAGTGTTTGTGTTGTAAAAGTGCATTTTTATTGACTGCAAAGATGGAATAAAATGTAAGCTTTCAGAAATACAATTTCTTTGCTAGAACTAATGGGCCAGATTATGAGTTGCGCTCTATTTAGAGCTTCCGCTAGAACGTTAATTGCGCTAGAAGTAAACTTTTTGCGCACGTCGGGTTGCACTCGTATTATGAGTAGAAAGTAAAAAATTATGGCTCCTGCACTAACCCGATGTGCATAGAAATGCTGAACTTAGAATATCGCATGCTCGATAACATATTCCCCCATAGAAGTCAATGGAGAAAAAAACACCCAACTCACGCACAAACCCGATCATATATTCTAATGTGCGCTAACCTGAATATTTCATATTTCAATGTTCTTCACACACAAGAAAATTTTCTATTTATTCATTAATACATATTTATGAATATATTTAATGGTATTTTGGTAACATATATATATATATATATATATATATATATATATATATATATATATATATATATATATATATATATAAATATATATATAAATATGTATATGAATATCTATTTAAAAATACATAGAAAATATCTTCTATGTGCAGAACATTGGAATGTGAAATAATTACATTAAATACACAGTATAACACTTTATAAAATATGAATATTGCATAGATATGAATTTACATAGTTTCATCTACTTAACTGCAAATGGCTCCAATGCACACACACACACACACATATATATATATATATATATATATATATATATATGTGTCTGTATATATATGTATACATATGTATTTATGTGTTTATATTTGTACATATATGCACATATAAATACATATGTATACATATATGGACACTACCAATATTGGTTATTGGCTATGTCATAACATATATCTGGTGCTCATGAAAAGTTAAAAAGAATAAAATATTTATTATTATTTTAAATAATTTTATGGCAGTGTATTCAATATTTTAGGATAATTCCCAAAGTACTCCAAAATATGAAGTAGAATTGGAAAAGCCAGTACCAGAAATTATTTTTGCTTCTATGTCATTAGCTTATATATAAATAGATTTATTGCAGCTGATAAATTCTACCAACAGTTTTGTAGAGGTATTTTGCAAAGAAAGTGTGTGGTAAGTTTTCAACTAAACTGGAATATGATGTACCCCATAATTAGTCATCTTTAACTGAATCGGTTTATGGCTAAACTACAAAATATTTAAAGGGACACTGAACCCAAATTTTTTCTTTTGTGATTTAGATAGAGCATGACATTTTAAGCAACTTTCTAATTTATTCCTATTATCAAATTGTCTTCATTCTCTTGGCATGTTTATTTGAAATGCAAGAATGTAAGTTTAGATGCCGGCCCATTTTTGGTGAACAACCTGGGTTGTCCTTGCTGATTGGTGGATAAATTCATCCACCAATAAAAAAGTGCTATCCAGAGTCCTGAACAAAAAAAAAAAAGCTTAGATGCCTTCTTTTTCAAATATAGATAGCAAAAGAACGAAGAAAAATGTATAATAGGAGTAAATTAGAAAGTTGCTTAAACTTGCATGCTCTATCTGAATCACAAAAGAAAAAATTTGGGTTCAGTGTCCCTTTAAACGTTCTCCAAATGTATGGATTTTTTTAAGATTTTGGTTTGATATTTTGATTTGCTGTGTTGCACATATAACTACCCTACTAGGTATCTTCCAGCTCATCAGTTTTGAGGGGTATATATAACTATACAATGTTTTTATTTTAAAATATCTAGAATTTTCCATACATATCCATACTTCTAAAGAGATTAGCACTAGAACACAACAAGACTAAGCACAAACATTCGCTTAAAGGGACATGAAACTCAATTATTTTCTTTCATGATTCATCAGTGAGTACAAGTTTAAACAATATTCCATATTACTTTAATTATTGAATTTACTTCATTTTTTAGATAGGCTTTGTTGAAGAAATAACAATCCACATGGGTGAGTCAACCACCAATCAGCAGCTACTGAGCCTATTTATATATGTTTTTCAACAAACAATATCAAGAGAATGAAGCACATTATATACTAGAAGTAAATTGGAAAGTTGTTTAAAATTGCATGTTCTTTCTAAATCATGAAAGAAAAAAATTGGGTTTCATGTCCCTTTAAGTTTAGGCAGTGTTTTGATATTTCTGTGGGGTATGCACATTTGTCTGTCTGTTTTTGTAGGTCTGACTGTCTGTCAAACCTACAGACGTACTGTAACAATATAGGGACTTCAAGCTTCAGCAATAAAAAAAATACCATACTACTATCCCTTTAAAATTGTAAAAGAACATCTCTGGATTGCTTTGTTAAAATAATCTACAGTAATTCCTATGCACTATAAGAATATATGAGAAGTTTCATACACTTTTCAAATGTAATATAATCTTGCATTTTTGCAACCTTAGTTAGAATCTATACTGAACTATGTACTGTTTATGAGAGGGTTCATTTTTAAATGTGTTTTATTTATAATTGTATTTATTTTTTTTAGAGCCGACAACTGACCCTGCAACTATTCAGGAGATCAGTGAATATATTCTATCCCTTGCGCTGCCAGCAGATGCCTCCTCTATTCGAAGAAAGATGAATGAGATTCGCAGAATTGCAGGCAATCTTCCTAATGTGGATACTTTGATATCCCAAACTAAAGATGATATTGCCAGAGCCAGGAAAATCCAAAATGATGCTGAGACGGCCAGGTGTGTGACTAAATATTATATATATATTATTATTTTTTTCAAATGTCTTTATTGTTAAATTAATACTCAATATAAAATGCAACCATTCAGTAGTGCACAATGGAAGGTGAATAGGGGACTCGCAGATCCCTGACATTGTTAAGAATACAAACAAGAAATCATCATTAAATGTTGATTAAAGGGGCACTTAAAGGGACACTCAAGTCAAAATAAAATTTTATGATTCAGAAAAAGCTTGCAGTTTTAAGACACTCTCCAATTTACTTCCATTATAAAATGATGCAGTCTTTTTATATCAACACTTCCAGAGACACCAGCTCCTACTGAGTATGTGCAATGTTTTACACATATATGTCTGTGATTGGCTGATTGCTATCACCTGGTACAGGTGGCAAGGAAATAAAAAAAAACATTTTGAAATTTGATAGGAAAACAAAAATCTACCTCTCATTTGAAAGTCAGAATGTTACTGCATTGTCTTTTTATTATGAATTTGGTTATTATGCAGTTCTACTAATGGTTCTTTAAATGATTTGATGGATGTTAACTGAAAATTCTCCCCATATTTGTGAACCTGAGTGCAAGGTTCATCTGTTTAGCTCAGCATTAGACCTTCACAGAGCAACTCAATGTGATATGATATTTCCATGTTTCTAAAACTAGCTTGAAAATTAAAGAAACACCTTTTAAACCCTTACTCCAATCAGACATGGAGCCATGTCATGCGGTACAAAGCCCAGCGTACCACATTACGTAGATCTACGTCCAACATGTTGAAAGCCCAAGCAGTCTCGGTTGTCAAGTGACAGACTTGCTGTTTCTAACGGAGCATCATACATTATAAATGTTAGAAGATAAGACTTTAAATCAGAGTCTCTGGCCCTGCAGCAACTATCAGCCCTGTGCCCATATTGGGCCACAAATAAGACCTCATTGCCCGTAGCCCCTGTGAGTTATCATGATAATACTGGACCTCAGATCAGACCAATGGCCCTGAGGTCCCTGTTAGATGTATGCCGGCTTCAGATGTCAGATCATACCTAATCACTTGTGTACACTTTTTACACAGGACAGCCTTTTGAAATACTGGACTATCTGGTTAAAAACACCTTAGTGGTTTGTCAATATAATGTTCTGTAAACTGGAAAAAACTGTTATGAGGATTTACCTTTACTGACAAAGAGACTGATTCAAGGCTCAAGCTATTAGTGGTTTCTATGTAAGACCGTCCCCTTGAAATTCATTAAAGGGACATTAATCTTAACAGATTCCTATCCTGCATATGAGCACTTTATAAAATATATATTTTTGCATGAAAGTGATTAGTAAAATTATATAGCTCAACTCACTTTAAAACCATAAAACATTAATGCAAATCGAATATGAATCCATAAATAGTCAGCTATTGCAATGGAGTTTGGGGGTTTAGAAATGTTAAATATACAATCAATCAAAATTATATGAAATTAATCATTGCACACCTATCATTTATATTATTGATTGAATTTAACAAAACTGTATTCAAATGTATTAAGTAGTCATCATCAGTATTATATTGATCATTTGTCATTTTTACGCAACTTTGGCCACTAATATTTCCCTTTCGTTCTTGTAAAAACCTATTTGAAAAACCTCAGATATGTCTGTGCTTAAGTAGTACTGTTTTCTAATTTGAAATCTTTTTTTCTTATTCAATCTGTTGCTATTGATTGTCATATCTTTGAAGATGATAAAAAAAACACAATGTTTTCATATATAAATGGAAATGTTTTGGAATGAGGGCTACTATAATATTTTATCCAATATTTTTCTGTGTAGGAACAAAGCTCAGGATGTTGAAAGCAATGTTGATGGTGTGGTGATGAATTTAAGAGAAGCAAAGACAGCTCTCCAGGAAGCTGGGGATAAGATCAGAGGGTCCAGTTCCTCCTTACAACAGATCCAAAATCGCATGGAAGAGGTAAGATGCTCATAATCCACATGCAGTAACACAGCCAGATTTGCAATAGAATGAAGATACTTTAGAAGTCATGTTTCATGATCTTGTGTAAACCAAAGACATACATTACTAATGTCTACTATAGATAAATATAGACATAATAAACAGGACATAATCCTCATGCTAAACTGATGTGATGCAGCATAACTGTAAAAAGTTGACAGGAAAATATCACCTGAACATCTATATTTAACCCCTTAACGACTGAGGACGTGCAGGGTACGTCCTCAGAAAAAAGGCAGTTAACGCCTGAGAACGTACCCTGCACGTCCTCAGTGTGGAAAGCAGCTGGAAGCGATCCTGCTCGCTTCCAGATGCTTTCCGGTTATTGCAGTGATGCCTCGATATGGAGGCATCCTGCAATAACCTTTTTAAGCCATCCGGTGCAGAGAGAGCCACTCTGTGGCCCTCTCTGCACCGGAGATCGGTGGCTTACTTTGTTGGTGGGTGGGAGCCGGACCGGGAGGCGGGTGGCGGCCATCGATGGCCTTGGTTATGTGAAGGGGGGCGGGATCGTGGGCGGGGGTGGCTGGGCGCGCGCGCGTGCACGGGAAGGTGGGGGCGGGCGCGTGCACGGGGAGGGAGCGGGTGGGAACCGCTACACTACAGAAAATGTTGAAAAAAAAAAAGGTGGAAAAAATGTAAAAAATAAAAAACGATCAGCAAGGTGGTGGGGGTTTGTCTGTGTGGGGGTGGGGGGGGGAAGCTACACTACAGAAAAAAACAAACAAACAAAAAAGCACTTTTTATTGCAAACTGGGTACTGGCAGACAGCTGCCAGTACCCAAGATGGCCCCCAATAAGGCAGAGGGGAGGGTTAGAGAGGGGTTTTGGGGGGGATCAGGGAGGTTGGGGGCTAAGGGGGGGATCCTACACAGTAGCATATGTAAATATGCTAAAAAATTTTTTTATTTTTTTTAAAAAACCCTTTTATTTTAGTACTGGCAGACTTTCTGCCAGTACTTAAGATGGCGGGGACAATTGTGGGGTGGGGGAGGGAAGGGAGCTGTTTGGGAGGGATCAGGGGGTGGGATGTGTCAGATGGGAGGCTGATCTCTACACTAAAGCTAAAATTAACCCTGCAAGCTCCCTACAAACTCCCTAATTAACCCCTTCACTGCTAGCCATAATACACGTGTGAGGCGCAGCAGGATTTAGTGGCCTTCTAATTACCAGAAAGCAACGCCAAAGTCATATATGTCTGCTATTTCTGAACAAAGGGGATCCCAGACAAGCATTTACAACCATTTGTACCATAATTGCACAAGCTGTTTGTAAATGATTTCAGTGAGAAACCTAAAATTGTGAAAAATTTTACGTTTTTTTTAATTTGATCGCATTTGGCGGTTAAATGGTACCATGAAATATACCAAAATGTGCCTAGATCAATACTTGGGGTTGTCTACTACACTACACTAAAGCTAAAATTAACCCTACAAGCTCCCTAAAAGCTCCCTAATTAACCCCTTAATTAACTGCTAGGCATAATACACTTGTGGTGCGCAGTGGCATTTAGCGGCCTTCTAATTACCAAAAAGCAACGCCAAAGCCATATATGTCTGCTATTTCTGAACAAAGGGGATCCCAGAGAAGAATTTACAACCATTTATGCCATAATTGCACAAGTTGTTTGTAAATAATTTCAGTGAGAAACCGAAAGTTTGTGAAAAAATTTGTGAAAAAGTGAACGATTTTTTGTATTTAATCACATTTGGCGGTGAAATGGTGGTATTAAATATACCAAAATTGGCCTAGATCAATACTTTGGGATGTCTACTAAAAAAAAATATACACATGTCAAGGGATATTCAGGGATTCCTGAAAGATATTAGTGTTATAATGTAACTAGCGCTAATTTTGGAAAAAAATGGTTTGGAAATAGCAAAGTGCTACTTGTATTTATGGCCCTATAACTTGCAAAAAAAGCAAAGAACATGTAAACATTGGGTATTTCTAAACTCAGGACAAAATTTAGAAACTATTTAGCATGGGTGTTTTTTGGTGGTTTTAGATATGTAACAGATTTTGGGGTCAAAGTTAGAAAAAGTGTGTTTTTTTCATTTTTTTTATAGTAAATTATATGATATGATGAAAATAATGGTATCTTTAGAAAGTCCATTTAATGGCGAGAAAAACGGTATATAATATGCGTGGGTACAGTAAATGAGTAAGAAGAAAATTACAGCTAAACACAAACACCGCAAAAATGTAAAAATAGCCTTGGTCCCAAACGGACAGAAAATGGAAAAGTGCTGTGGTCATTAAGGGGTTAAAAAAGGAAGATAGGTTACCTCAAAATGTATTCAGTTTACAATAGTAAGTGCTCTGTGAAATGATATCCTTCACCTACTGTCAGCTGCATGTTGAAAAAACAATAGCAACCAATCAGCTTCATCAGTGCTGATGTCACACTTTGCTTTAATGTGATCACATGACATTTCACTGAAATCTTGTGAGATTTCATGGTAAACTTAATTAAAAAAAGGAGAAAAATAACACATGCCATATACTGTATCAGACTAGCACCCTGATTGACTGCTTTAAGTCCCTGTACAATGGCATGTGGCTGCTGCTGATAAAATATTCTCTTTTTTTACATGAAGATTATTCAGGTAAAATTTTCTATTTTGTTTTTTTACAGCTATGCAGCATCTTTTGGGTGTCATTTCCCTTTAAGTCAAAATATGTCCAGGTATCATATAAATATTTGTCCCTATTTTTGGCATTCCTCTTGATGAAAATAATCTGATTATTTTTTAACAGAACACTGCCAGATTCTTTTCGTATCATTGCAAAACACTCATAAAAAGTCTTCTTTTGGATCCAAGCAGAACTGGGCAGTAATAGGCTGGCTAACAGTCAAGAGAAATATATGACATATTATTTTGGATAGTGTGAATGATGAATGAAAAATTGGTATTTGTTTTTAATTATCTTAAGATGAAGGATAAATTAAATGGATAAAATGAGCTTGACTTCATTTAATTCATGGTAGTCACTTTTTATGTATATGTTTGAGTTTCACCTTATCTCATGATTGGCTTTCATTCCTTATCTCCACCCATTTATTCACTTAGCCTTGTGGGTCCTTTGAACAAAGTACATCAAATGGTGTTTGCTGTTAGGTTTGCTAGCCTTTGTGGAACCAATATCTATAGGGTAGACAATGTCCTTTGGAGAATTCCTATTTTATGAGAGTGTTTGCCCAGTAAATGGACACCTCCTCTGCTGTTTAATAGGGTAACTAAGTTTTTAACTGTATGGATACATGCATAAGGTGTATAATTTGATCTAACCATGGTTGGTTCAATTGTCAAACATAAATGTTTATATTCACATTGAGGCAGGAGGTATTTTGGATTGAAAACTTTTGTAAAGTAATGTACAAAGCATGTGCCATTCATTTTGTTATTTACTCAGGGCCTGACTGGGAATAAAAAGCAGCCCTAGAAAATTTGGAGACCAGCCCTATTTTACGTTCAGTCAGTAAAATGCACATGCCCCATTTTTCTCAAAGGGAACTACTAAGATACTCCACCAAAAATGTTTTTTTTCCAGAATTAAATTATATTAGTTTGTATTACAAAAGTGCTAGATTGTTGTTAGAAAGGCACTCTACAACCCAACTACATCTATTGACCACCCCTTTAAACTGCTGCAGCCCACTGGGAAATCTCCTGGTATTTTGGTAGGCCAATCCGGCCTTGTATTTACTATGCATTGTGGCACTAGTTTTGGACAAAGTTTGATTCTTTTTGGGTTATACAAAACTATTGCAAAAAGTTAATTTGATTTGAAAATTGTGCCATAGATTGAAAGAAGCAACTTTGAACAGAAAATTTAAACTAACTGATAATGGTACACAGTGTTTCATTACCTTCTACTTATAGCATTCACTTCATTCTATTGTACTGTTTAGGTCATTTAGTTGGAGGGTTGAGCAGGGGGTTGGTCATTTTCTTAATATATTACAAGTTAAAATAGCTCATCTGATATCTTGCTGGCTTAGCGGAATACTGTATAGAGCCATTTAGCATCATTATTTTGAAATATTTCCTTGTTATACACACAGATCCGTCAGGTACTTAATCCAGCTGAGCGAGGGCTGACAGATCTCAGCAATGAACTTCAGTCCTTCAATCAGCAAGTGGAGAATTTGCGTACGAAAACTGCTGAAAGCCGACGACAGGCCGAACAAGCTCAGCAGGTAGCAATGGAAGCTAACGGGAAGGCTATGGATGCACAGCAGGTACTACTCGTATTAATGAATAAAAGATATTTCAATGGTCTTTGGATTAAGCCTTCAAAGTAACATATGGACTCCTAAGGGCGCCTAACTGTTAAATGCAAATGTGGTTGTAAAAGGAGAACCGTAAATGTTCACATTTAAATAATACTTGTTTTCCTATTATGTGTGAAAGGCTGCTTGATTTTAAAAAGATAGCAGGAAGCAGCTGTTTAATAACTTACCTAGTGCTCATTTGTAAGCAGCACCATCTGTACCTAGTCTAAGGATTTATTTAACTTTGCAAAAATGTGTGGTACAGCCAATCAGATGCTATACCTCTAACTGCCCTATAAACCTTAAAGGGCATGTGCCTCTATATCAGAGCAGCGGGAGCATGCACCTGTTTCAGTTAAGGGGGAGGCAGTACAGCATTTGATTGGGTGTAGGCCAAAGGGCAAACTGTGCAACTTGGAAATAAGCACTGAAGTGGTCTTTCACACATAGGACAAGCAAGCCCCTCCCCCTTCTCACATAACCAATTGGGTGACAGCAGGGCTTGTCAATCATCCTGGATGTGTGGAGAGGTTGGGATCTTATGACCACTGCTTCATAACTTGTGGTTGCAGACTCACAGCTTGAAAAATGGAGCCCTTAATAGGAAAATGAGTATTAGTTAAACATGCCTAACTTTTTAAACCCTTAATATGCGTTTAAGTAGAACTATATATAGCTAAATGTATCTGTACTTGCACATCAGTTTTTAAAAGCATAGAAAGTTCATTGTCGCTGCTAATCTGTTTATTACTATTATATAAAAAACATAAACGCATGCACACATTTTATACACACAGATTTTTAACACAATTTTGAGTTTTGGGTTAATATATAAATATACAGCATACTGCAAAAATGAGCTGTGTTTTGTTCTTTATAAAGGGTCTTGAATCTGTGAAGGCCAAGTATGCCATACTGAAGTCCCGCCTAGGTCAGACTTCTAACCTGGGTGCTCAGGGAGAGAGAGTTTTCAGCATCCAGAGAGAAGCAGAAAAACTATTCCAGGAGTCCATGGGAATGATGAACAAGATGCGAGGTAAGTGATCTGTAGGTTTCTACTGATTGAGCTGAAATGAGTTGCTTAAAGATCTACTTTAAGATTAACTCACATAAACGTTGTAGATCTGTGTTAAAGGGACATGAAAGACAATTTTTATTTCATGATTTAGATAGAACATACAATTTTAAACAACATTTCAATTAACTTCTAGCTTCAACATTGTTTAATTCTCTTTGTATCATTTGTTGAAGAAGCAGCAATGCGCTACTAGGACCTAGCTGAATGCATTGGTTGACAGGAGGCATATGTGCAGCCACCAATCACCAGTTAGTTCCCAGTAATACATTGCTGCTCCTGAGCCTACCTAGGTATGCTAAAATAGATAATAGAAGTAAATTGGAAAGATGTTTAAAATCGCATGCTCTATCTGAATCCTGAAAATGTTATTTTGATTTTACTGTCCCTTTCAACATAAGCAATGTTTTGCTGATCTTTACAGTATGATACACTTATACAGGGGTTGACAAATCAAGGAATCAATATTTCTATTGTAGCAGCATGGGGTTATTACTAAAGATAAAAGCATGACACAGCTGTTGTTACTATAGTCTCTAATTGGCGGAATGACCAGGTCCTGCTTGGTGCTGCAAGACTTTAAAGGGATACTAAATCCAAATTTTTTATATAATGGTTCAGATAGAGCATGCAATTTAAAACAACTTTCAAATTTACTCCTATTATCAATTTTTCTTTGTTCTTTTGCTATCTTTATTTAAAAAGCAGGAATGTAAAGCTTATGAGCCTGCCCATTTTTGGTTCTGAACCTGGGTTATGCTTGTTTATTGGTTTGCTAAATGTAGCCACCAACAAACAAGCGCTATCCAGGGTTCTGAACCAAAAATGAGCAGGCTCCTAAGCATTACATTCCTGCTTTAAAAAAAAAAAGATAGCAAGAGAACAAAGAAAAATTTATATTAATAGTAAATTAGAAAGTTGCTTATCTGAATCATGAAAGAAAAACATTGAATTTTGATATCCCTTTAAGATCCTAAATTGGACTTTAGCTATGTTGAACCCTTTGCAGGGTTAAATACATACGGCTAGATTACGAGTTGTGCGTTAGGGTTAAAAAGCAGCGTTAAGAGGTCCCAACGCTGCTTTTTAACGTCCGCTGGTATTACGAGTCTTGAAATAACAGGCTCACCGCTCACTTTTTTGGCCAGACTCAGAAATACCGCAAATCCACTTACGTCAATTGTGTATCCTATATTTTCAATGGGACTTGCATAGTGCCGGTATTACGAGTCTGACAAAAAGTGAGCGGTAGACCCTCTCCTGTCAAGCCTGGTACCGCATTTTAAAGTCAGTAGTTAAGACTTTTACACTACAACGCCGTAGCATAAAATTCTTAACTAAAGTGCTAAAAAGTACACTAACACCCATAAACTACCTATTAACCCCTAAACCGAGGCCCCCCACATTGCAAACACTAAAATAAATATTTTAACCCCTAATCTGCCGAACCGGACATCACCACCACTAAATAAATATATTAACCCCTAAACCGCCGCACTCCCGCATCGCAAACATTAGTTAAATATTATTAACCTCTAATCTGCCGTCCCTAACATCGCTGCCACCTACCTACATTTATTAACCCCTAATCTGCCGCCCCCAACGTCGCCGCCACTATAATAAAGTTATTAACCCCTAAACCTAAGTCTAACCCTAACCCAAACACCCCCTAACTTAAATATAATTTAATTTTATCTAAATAAAATTACTATTATTATCTAAATAATTTCTATTTAAAACTAAATACTTACCTATAAAATAAACCCTAAACTAGCTACAATATAACTAATAGTTACATTGTAGCTAGCTTAGGGTTTATTTTTATTTTACAGGCAACTTTGTATTTATTTTAACTAGGTACAATAGTTATTAAATAGTTATTAACTATTTAATAACTTCCTAGTTAAAATAAATACAAAAGTACCTGTAAAATAAAACCTAACCTAAGTTACAATTACACCTAACACTACACTATAATTAAATAAATTAACTAAACTAAATACAATTAATTACAATTAAATAAAATTGTCTAAAGTACGAAACCCCCCCCACTAAATTACAGACAATAATAAAATAATTACAAGATTTTTAAACTAATTACACCTACTCTAATCCCCCTAACAAAATAAAAAAGCCCCCCAAAATAAAAAAAAGCCCTACCCTACACTAAATTACCAATAGCCCTTAAAAGGGCCTTTTGCTGGGCATTGCCCCAAAGTAATCAGCTCTATTACCTGTAAAAAAAAATTACAAATACCCACCCAACATTAAAACCCACCCCCCACACAACCAACCCTACTCTAAAACCCACCCAATCCCCCCTTAAAAAAACCTAAGACTAACCCCCTGAAGATCACCCTACCGTGAGACGTCTTCACCCAACCGGGCATAAGTTGTCCTCCAGACGGGCAGAAGTCTTCATCCAACCAGGCAGAAGAGGTCCTCCAGACGGGCAGAAGTCTTCATCCAGACGGCATCTTCTATCTTCATCCACCCGGCGCGGAGCGGGTCCATCTTCAAGATATCTGACACGGAGCATCCTCTTCTGACGACGGCCGACGACTGAATGAAGGTTCCTTTAAGTGACGTCATCCAAGATGGCATCCCTTCAATTCCGATTGGCTGATAGAATCAAGGTAGGAAAAATCCTATTGGCTGATTGGATCAGCCAATAGGATTGAACTTCAATCCTATTGGCTGATCCAATCAGCCAATAGAATGCGAGCTCAATCCTATTGACTGATTGGATCAGCCAATAGGATTGAACTTCCTTAATTCTGATTGGCTGATAGAATTCTATCAGCCAATCGGAATTGAAGGGACGCCATCTTGGATGACGTCACTTAAAGGAACCTTCATTCAGTCATCGGCCGTTGTCAGAAGAGGATGCTCCGTGTTGGATGTCTTGAAGATGGACCCGCTCCGCACCGGATGGATGAAGATAGAAGATGCCGTCTGGATGAAGACTTCTACCCGTCTAGAGGACCTCTTCTGCCCGGTTGGATGAAGACTTCTGCCCATCTGGAGGACCACTTCTGACCATTTGGATGAAGACGTCTCACGGTAGGGTGATCTTCAGTTGGTTAGTGTTAGGTTTTTTTTAAGGGGGGATTGGGTGGGTTTTAGAGTAGGGTTGGTTGTGTGGGTGGTAGGTTTTAATGTTGGGGGGTATTTGTAATTTTTTTTTACAAGTAAAAGAGCTGATTACTTTGGAGTAATGCCCCACAAAAGGCCCTTTTAAGGGCTATTGGTAATTTAGTGTAGGGTAGGCCTTTTTTTATTTTGGGGGGCTTTTTTATTTTGTTAGGGGGATTAGAGTAGGTGTAATTAGTTTAAAAATCTTGTAATTATTGTATTATTTTCTGTAATTTAGTGTTTTTTTTCCGTACTTTAGATAATTTTATTTAATTGAAATTAATTGTATTTAGTTTAGTTAATTTATTTAATTATAGTATAGTGTTAGGTGTAATTGTAACTTAGGTTAAGTTTTATTTTACAGGTACTTTTGTATTTATTTTAGCTAGGAAGTTATTAAATAGTTAATAACTATTTAATAACTATTGTACCTAGTAAAAATAAATACAAAGTTGCCTGTAAAATAAAAATAAACCCTAAGCTAGCTACAATGTAACTATTAGTTATATTGTAGCTAGCTTAGGGTTTATTTTATAGGTAAGTATTTAGTTTTAAATAGGAATAATTTAGTTAATTGTAGTAATTTTATTTAGATTTATTTAAATTATATTTAAGTTAGGGGGTGTTAGGGTTAGGGGTAGACTTAGGTTTAGGGGTTAATATGTTTATTATAGTGGTGGCGACGTTGGGGGCGACAGATTAGGGGTTAATAAATATAATGTAGGGTTCGGCGATATTTTTTTATTTTGGGGGGCTTTTTTATTTTGTTAGGGGGATTAGAGTAGGTGTAATTAGTTTAAAAATCTTGTAATTATTTTATTATTGTCTGTAATTTAGTGGGGGGGGGGTTTCGTACTTTAGACAATTTTATTTAATTGTAATTAATTGTATTTAGTTTAGTTAATTTATTTAATTATAGTGTAGTGTTAGGTGTAATTGTAACTTAGGTTAGGTTTTATTTTACAGGTACTTTTGTATTTATTTTAACTAGGAAGTTATTAAATAGTTAATAACTATTTAATAACTATTGTACCTAGTAAAAATAAATACAAAGTTGCCTGTAAAATAAAAATAAACCCTAAGCTAGCTACAATGTAACTATTAGTTATATTGTAGCTAGCTTAGGGTTTATTTTATAGGTAAGTATTTAGTTTTAAATAGGAATAATTTAGTTAATTGTAGTAATTTTATTTAGATTTATTTAAATTATATTTAAGTTAGGGGGTGTTAGGGTTAGGGGTAGACTTAGGTTTAGGGGTTAATATGTTTATTATAGTGGTGGCGACGTTGGGGACGGCAGATTAGGGGTTAATAAATATAATGTAGGGTTCGGCGATGTTGGGGGCATCAGATTAGGGGTTAATAAGTATAATGTAGGTGGCAGTGGTGTCCGGAGCGGCAGATTAGGGGTTAATAAAATAATGTAGGTGTCAGCGATGTCGGGGGCGGCAGATTAGGGGTTAATAAGTGTAAGATTAGGGGTGTTTAGACTCTGGGTTCATGTTAGGGTGTTAGGTGTAGACATAAAATGTATTTCCCCATAGGAATCAATGGGGCTGTGTTAGAAGCTGAACGCTGCTTTTTTGCAGGTGTTAGACTTTATTTCAGCCGGCTCTCCCCCATTGATTCCTATGGGGAAATCGTGCCCGAGCACGTTTTAGCAACTCACCGCTAACGTAAGCAGCGCTGGTATTGAGGTGAGGTGTGGAGCTAAATTTTGCTCTTCGCTCACTTTTTTGCGGCTAACGCCAGGTTTTAAAAAAAAAAAACGTAATACCAGCGCTGTCTGTAGGTGAGCGGTGAGCATAAACTGCTCGTTAGCACTGCACCCCTCCTAGCGCAAAACTCGTAATCTAGGTGATAGTTATCTAGGTTTAGTAATTCAGAAATAACACAATCAATTTAGATCATATCATTTTTTAATTAGAATGTTCCTTTAAAATTCAACTGTGTGGTAAATTGTTTCAAATCTTATTTTTGCTTTAAATAATTAGATTATTTCCAAAATTAGCAGAAATGACTAAAATACTGATATTTGGTTCCAGGTTTCTGTCTAGATGCTTACTATTTCAGCATATTGAAAGGCATATTACATTATTCATCCGGCCACCCACATATTTTTGTCCAATTAGCTGATACATCCTTAGCAATATGTTACTTCTGAGATAGTCATGGGCTCATTCTGCCAAAGAATAAGAGGCTGTCAACTCTTGTAAAAAAAAGTGCCTTTATTTTGTTAGACTTAGATCTTCTTGTTAAATAGAAAGAAAAGAAGAGGAGATAGAAACAGGATATTCAATATTCATTGGGATATCCTGTCTGTCCAAACCTAAGGAAACTGTTTAAATTGTTTTCTTGTTACAGAAACAGTTGGTAGCAGTTATTATCTGAAACTTTGATGTAATACATTTAGAATTAGTGTTGCCCTCTCAGCCATGGTTTCATAGACAGCTATAAGTTACACATGCTTCAGTGTGGATACCTCCCAACATTTGTGACTAGGTATAAGGGGTTTCAGGAGGTAGAGGTGTTGCCGTTTTGTAGATGGGGACATGCCAAGAGGGGGGTTGAGGGTGATGCAGTGGGCTGGATCATATGGTTTCTCACTAGGTGTATCTGCATGGTCTGTGGGTATGCCTTGGCAAAATGTGGACGAGACTAAGGGAAATTCTGAAAATCTAGATATATGGCTGTCTCAGCTGAGTGACAGTGGGAAAGAGCACAGAATTAGGGACTGTCCCTCTCAAATAGGGACAGTTGGGGAGATGTGCAGAGAGGAACATGAATAATGCTCTAAAGCTGCATTATTTAATTTATAATCCTCCCTAAAGCATGTGTAACTCACAACTCTCCATGAAAACATGGTCAGGGGAGCAGCCATATTATGGCACCTTTGAAATACACAATAGAAAAATGAGGAGGTTGAAAAGCTACCTGATATCCTTTCTTTAATAAATTCTATATATCGTAGCGTTTAATACGTTTTTCAACTTTGCTCGTAAAAAAACCACATACAGCTATTTCATCAGCACACCGCTGAATCTAGAACTTTGGGAGATAAAGGTATTGGTGGTCACAAATGTCACAGCATAGGAAACTTACTGTGGAGAAATGTGTCTATGGCAAAATAAATAGACATATATAATTCAAAGAATGGTAAATTGCATACCTTTTAAAGAAGTGTTCTAGTAGTAGGTTTCTCACAGTTATCCGCGGTATTGAACTCTGTCAGTTCCACCCAAGACTGACAAGCAAGCTCGCCTTACCCAGAAAAACATCTGGCATACATAAAAATAGAACCTCATCCGCAGTAGAGTACCGTACAGTTACAGAATACTAGTCCATACAAGGAGGTAAAATAGTAAAAATATAAGTTTTATTGACAATCAGTTAAAAAATGTGCAAACTTACAGTTCAGCTGAGTGCCCACTAACGCGTTTCGCAAATGGTTTCTCAAAGATGACATTGTATAGACCTGTACGGTACTCTACTGTGGATGCTGTTCTCTTTTTATATGAGGTAAAATAAAGAGACAGTAAACACCTTGTAATTACAAGATATTTCTGTTTTGCTATAAGATAACATATCAACCAGCCATGACTAAACATTTTAGAAATTTGGAATTTGAGCTATAGTTTTTTCTGTTCTATTAAACTAGGAATTTATCGTTTCTATAAACATGTGCAGCACTTGCAGAAAGTTTTTTTTAGATTTTTGTAATAAGTTTGACCTGTTTTGAATGACATTTCTTGGGTGTTTTTTTTAGTGTTCAGGTATGCAGTTATTAAATGGCCAAGAGCAATTTATTTCACATGTAATTTAAAAAAACTTTCCAATTGACTTCTGTTATCAAATGTGCTTCATTCTCTTGGGATCCTTTGTTGAAACCATACTTAGGTAGGCTCAGGAGCAGCAATTAACTACTGGGAGTTAGCTGCTAACTGGCTGACTCAATATGTTCAAGCTCCCAGTAGTGCATTGCTACTGCTGCCGCAAAGGATGCCAAGACAATGAAGCAAATTTGATAATAGAACTAAATTGGAATGTTGTTTACAATTGTTTACTCTATTTGAATCATGAAATAAATATATTTGGGTTTCAAGTCCCTTTTAAATTCACAATTGTTATGAATTGATATATGGAGGCCCATTTATCAAGCTCCGAATGAGGGACCGTGTTTCTGGCGAGTCTTCAGACTCAACAGAAATGCAAGTTATGGAGCAGCGGTCTAAAGACCGCTGCTCCATAACCTGTCTGCCTGCTCTGATGAGGAGGACAGAGATCACCACGATTCAACCCGATTGAGTACGATCGGTTTGATTGACACCTCCCTGCTGGCGGCCGATTGGCCGCGAATCTGCAGGGGGCGGTGTTGCACCAGCAGCTCACAAGAGCTGCTGGTGCAATGCTGAATGCGGAGAGCGTATTGCTCTCCACATTCAGCGAGGTCTGTCGGACCTGATCAGGTCTCACAGACATTTGATAAATAGGCCTCTAAGGGTAAAGTTACATGGATGTCAAAGTGGAATTTTCATAATTCAGATAGATAAAATCTTAATGAAGTTACACATTTACTTCTATTATCAAATTTCTTGGTATTCTTTATTGAAATTATCTACATTCCATGAGAGCATAATGAAGTATGCTCAGGAGCATGCATGTGTCTCAATCACTATATAGCAGCAATATTTGCAGCAATGTTTGTAACAATATTATATATATAGTGCTAAAGACGTGTTCATACTCTTAAAAAAGGCAATATGATAAAAGAAGTAAATTGGAAACTTTTTTAAAACTGTACAATCTATCTGATTCAAGAAAGATTCAATTTAGACTCCCATGTCCTTTTAAATAAAAAACTACATCAAATATATTAGGCAGCCATCAATACCAATTCAAATAGTCATCATCTATTACCTTTTGTTTATCCAATATTATTTGCTTCCAGGAAGATGTGTGAAAAAGCCCTTGAAAAAACAGAGAATTCCTTATAGTTTTGTGAGTTTAACCCCTTAAGGACTGAAGACGTGCCAGACACGTCCTACAAAAAACCATTGTTAACGACCAAAGACATTTCCTGGCATGTCCTCTGGGGTTTCAAGCGCTGGAAGCGATCATGATTGCTTCCAGACTCTTTTAGGGTATTGCAGCAATGCCTCGACATTGAGTAGCCTTGAGTGATTGTGCAATACCCTTTGCTAAGCAACTGATGCAGAAAAGGCCCACTCTGTGGCCCTCTCTGCATCGGCCAAAGATGGTGCTGATCGTTGGTGGCGTGGGAGGGATATCAGGGAGGCAGGTGGGCGGCCCATCGCTGTAGGAGGCGGGAGGGAGTATGAGAGGGGCTGGAGCGGGTGGGACCGTTACGCTACGGAAAGTAATTTAGTGCATGGGAAGGAGGGAGAGCAAGATAATAGTTGGGAAAGTGACCTGGAAGAGGGTGGGGGGTATGGAAATGAGGGGGGGCAGCTACACTACGGAAACAAGGGTATTTATATAAAATATATTTTAAAAAAGCCAAAAATTATAGCAAAATAGGTACTGGCAGACAGCTGCCAGTAACTAACATGGTGGCTACTAAGTAGAGGGGGAGGATTAGAGAGCTGTTTGGGGGGGGGGGGTCAGGGAGGTTGGGAGGTAAGGGGGGGATACTAACCTGCAGAAAAAATAAATAAAATATATATATATATTTATATATAAAATATTTTACACTTGCAGACTTTCTCCAAGTACTTAAAGGGACACTCAGGTCAAATTAAATTTTCATAATTCAGATACAGCATGTAATTTTAAACAACTTTCCAATTTACTTCCATTAAAAAAAATGTGCACATTCTTTTATATTTACACATTTTAAGTCACCAGCTCCTACTGAGCATGTGCAAGAATTGACTGTAGGTATATGCATTTGTGATTGGCTGATTGCTATCACATGGTACAGGGGTAGTGGAAATATACATAACTTTGAAAAAAATGTACTATTTATTTGAAATTCAGAGTAAATGCTATTGTATTGTCTTGTTATCTTGCATTTGTTTATTATGCAAATCTACTGTGTTGACTGGCCCTTTAGGATGGGGGTGACTTTTGGGAGCTGGGGTGGGGAGAGAGCTGTTTTAGAGGGGTCAGCGATGGATCAGGGGGTGGAATGTGTCAGTTGGGAGACTGCTCTCTACACTAAAGCTTAAATTAACCCTACAAGCTACCTAATTAACCCCTTCACTAATGGGAATATTACAAGTGTGGTGTGCAGCGGCATTTAGCAGCCTTCTAATTACCAAAAAGCAATGCAAAGCCATATATTTCTGCTATTTCTGAACAAAGGGGATCCCAGCAAAGCATTTACAACTATTTGTACCATGATTGCACAAGTTGTTTGTAAATAATTTCAGTGAGAAACCTAAAATTGTGAAAAAGTTAACAATTTTTTTATTTGATCACATTTGGCGGTAAAATGGTGACATGAAATATACCAAAATGGGCCCAGATCAATACTTTGGGTTGTCCACTAAAACAAAATATTTATAATTTTGATAGGTAAATATAAAAAAGGCTCTATTTCTGTTTAAATATAGTGATGGCAAAAATGCTAAAAATGCTCTGGTCTTTTGGGGAGTTTTTGTCTGAAATGCCTGGTCCTTAAGGGGTTAATTTTGACTTTACTATCCCTTAAAATATTGTGTGTATTGTTTGCTTCACCACTTTCCAACAAATTATCTCCATTGCTGGTAAAGTAGTTTGTTTTTTTTAAATCAATTTCTGTTTCTTTAATCACATATTTGTTCCTTTTAGAAATTGAGAGTGAGCTGCAAGAGGGCAGGGAATCACTGACGATAAAAGTTACTCAACTGATGGGTTTGGAAGATGAAGTCAGAAGCATCCGAGATTATATCAGTGAAAAGGCTTTGTACTACGCAACCTGCAAATAAGACAGCTCCAAAACTTTTATACCTCGACTTATCTGTAATAAGTGCCTGGCAAGACATTACTTTATTTACTTCCATGGTCAACATGCTGTGAGCGAATATCTTTATGACGTCATGTGATTACCGTAGCAATTCCCTCTGTCTGGAAATTAGTTTTATTCCATATTGCCTCATGGTAAATATAGGATACTTCTACAACTAAGAAATGGATGCAAACCCATGCAGTGTTCAAGAAAAAACACAATTGTATTCATGCTTCTTTAACTAGGTAGTCGACCATGATATTCAACAAAAAACAAGTTATTTATTTATTTGTTGCATCTATATGAGGATGTTTTATAATGTATTACTTTTTTTATAACATGAATGTTATTGTGTTGAGAAAACATGTTTTTTTTATCCTTGTAAGGTGGGTTACTGTCTTCCAATATAGTTCTTCTTATCACCAGCATTCAGGCCTTAAGGACCAATTGCACTTCCTAGGCTCCAAAATTGAAGTTACCAGCTTTTAACTAAAGACACAGTCTACACCTTAGTTATCTTAAAGTCTTACCTTAGATTAAGCTGCAAATAGCCGCCTATACCCTTTCTATGTCATGCACCAGGAATGATAAACAAGTTATTTTAAGAATTAATATTGTTTCTGGCCACTTTGAAATGGCTGCCAAGCTCCGCTCACTGATGACATCATGATCTGGGCTGCATCTAAGCACTCTGCTAAAAAGTGAGCCCTTGAATGAGTGAGCCCTTTGTGATTGGATGCCATATGCAGCCCAAATCGTGATGTCATCAGTGGGCGGAACTTAGCAGCCATTTCAAAGTGGCCAGAAACAATATCCATTTTAAAATAACTTTTTTGCTGTTCCTACTGCATGATATAGAAAGGGTGCAGGAGATTATTTGCAGCTTAATCTAAAGAAAGACTTTAAAATGACTAAGGTGTAGGCAGTCCCTTTAACCTTTGCATGCAAAAATATTTTTATGTTTAGTGTTAAATAGAGTTGTTTTTTTGGCATTTTCTGGAAGAAAAACACACGGGGAAGAAAACAGATAACAGAGCACACAAAGCTTTGCACAAATATATTTATTTCTTTGTAAGGCATGGTCATAGATTATCAAAAAGGAAACTGTTACACTTCTACACTTTCTTGGCTCCAAAATAAAAAAAAAACTGATTTTATATAAAGGGACACTAAGCCCAAATTAGTTTCTTTCATGAGTCAGATAGAGCATGCGATTTTAAGCAACTTTCTAATTTACTTCTTTTTATGAATTTTTCTTAGTTCCTTGCTATCTTTATTTGAAAAGCAGAAATCTGGATGCTTGGTGATTGGTGGTTAAATGTAGCCACAAAATAGGCCGGCTCCTAAGTTTTGATTTCTGCTTTTCAAATAAATATAGCAAGAAAATGAAGCAACATTGATAATAGGAGTAAATTAGTAAAGTTGCTTAATATTGTATGCTCTATCTGAATCACTAAAGAAAAAATGTGGGTTTAGTATCCCTTTAACCTTTTTATGCAAAAGTATTTTTATCATGTTTATATAGTGTTAAAAAGAGGGTTGTTTTTTGGGGGGATTTTCTGGTATTTAGATAATGGATAACTGAGCACACAAAGGTTAGGACAAATATATTTAATTTCTTTTTAAGCCATGGTCAGAGGGGCATATCTATCAAGCTCCGTACGGAGCTTGAAGCCCCGTGTTTCTGGCGAGCCTGCAGGCTCACCAGAAACACCAGTTATGAAGCAGTGGTCTAAAGACCGCTGCTCCATAACCTGTCCATCTGCTCTGAGCAGGCGGACAGACATCACCACAATTCAACCCGATCGAGTACGATCGGGTTGATTGACCCCCCCGATTGGCCGCAAATCTGCAGGGAGCGGCGTGGCACCAGCAGCTCACAAGAGCTGCTGGTGCAATGCTGAATACGGAGAGCGTATTGCTCTCCGCATTCAGCGAGGTCTGTTGGACCTGATACGCACTGTCGGATCAGGTCTGACAGACCTTTGTTAAATAGGCCCCATAGAGTAGAAAAAAAGGAATCTGTTACACTTGCATTTTTCCAGATACTACAATTTTAAATAAAGTTTTATTTTATTAAAAAACACAAGCATTCCACAAAAAGCATTCAGGTAAACAGTCTTTCTAAATTTTGAGCTTAAAAAAACTATTCATGCCAAACTGCTGATAACAAGTTAAAATTATATCAAAACAATAATTACGTATAAAAAAAAGTAAGATTTAATAATAAATGTAATGCTTGTTTGCACTATTCAAATACAAATTTATTCACAATAGTTCATTCCCAGGAACACAACAATAAAAAAAACAGTTCAAGGGAAAAAAAACAAGGTTCATTCAACAAATTGCAGCATTGTGTTATATTCCATTTTCTCTTAAAAACATTGAGTTGCAGAAGATATATATTGTTTTTATTTTAAAATATTTATTTATATTGTCAACATGTTGTCAAATAAACTATTTAACCTTGAACGTTTGTCATGCTTCTAAAAATGGAAACTGTATTTTGTTGTTAATAAACTGAAGTATGAAATTATTCAAAGCTAATGTCTGTGCAGCTTGTTTTATGTGTTTTTTTTTTTATTTATTTTTTTATTAGTTTGATTTTTACAGAACTGTCTATGTATAGAGCACTATAGTAGGAAAAAAGGACTTGGCACAGAGGGAGCAGGGGCAGATGACCTTAGAGATCACATATTGTCAGGTTAAGGCCAAATTACTAATATTTAAACAAGGACAAAAGAAAATAATTCTTATAAAAAGAATAACAAAATTACTTGCAAATGAACATAGACTGACAGTGACTATAACATTTACGATTACTATTATTATAATTATTATTTTGTGAAGGCTGTAACTTAACACTTTGAGTGCTAAGCACTTTCCAACCTGGGTGCCAAGCTGATTTGATGGTTTTTTTGTGTGTTTTTTTTTAAATATATATTTTCTTTCCTAAGATATGGTGAGTCCACGCCACGGCTTGAGTAACTACTGTTGGGAATATCACTCCTGGCCAGCAGGAGGAGGCAAAGAGCACCACAGTTAAATTGTTAAGTATCACTCCCTTACCCATAACCCCCAGTCATTCTCTTTGCCTTCGGTGCATGGAGGAGGGGAAGTTTAGGTGTCTGAAGAAATTTCATCTACAAACAAGTTTTAGGGTATAGCCGTATTCCACGTCATTCCTTGCAGTCGGGTAGTGGTGGCTTTAAAGCAGTTAGGAACTTGTAAAGAGGTACTTACTGCGTTTTCCTAACAATTGCTGCCCTAGTTTAGAAAGCCAGAGTTGGTACTCTGTTCTTTCTTTTTCAAAGGTCTCTGTGAAGAACTGTGTCTTCTCATACCTTGTAACTGTCTACCTGCCAGCCAGCAGAGCAGGTAAGTGCTTTTTCTTCCAGTTGGGGAGACAATGCACTTAACAAATTAAAATACACTGCTTTTTTATTGGGGCATAGATAATCCTGTTGTATGGGTTACACTGGGGCACGAAGCAGGCACTGTAACATGTGTGAGACTAACATTTAAACATTTTGTTTTGATGCCAATGTGGAACCACCAATCCTTTTCTGTTCCTCATGTATTGAGAGAACTTTAAGCTATAGGGAGAGACCTTTTTCTGAGCCAACATTTTCTAAAGGGGGTGCTGTTCAGGAATCTAATGACAATGTTCAATATATGCCGTAGCTTTCTCCCCAAGCGTCCCAAATTTTACCGCCTGCACATGCAGTGCCCTGCGCTTCCTCTCTAGCTCCCGCTGGAGTTACTTTGAAACACATTGCTTCTCTCATGTCTTCTGCAGTTTCAGATGCCTTGTCTGCTTTCCCAATGTTGCAGGGAAAGCTCAAGAGGAAAATCAGACATTCAGTAAGCGAGGTTTCTGACGCAGTTGTTGCTATTTCAGATGTCCCCTCACAGAAGCCTGTGGAGGAGGATACCATAGTAGCATCTAAAGGTGAAATTTCAGATTCTGACAGTGTAATTCCTCTTGCTGATACTGAAGTTGTATCCTTCAGGTTTAAGCTAGAACACCTCCGTCTGTTACTGAGGTTTTAGCTACTCTGGACGACAGCAACTCCACAGTCGTTGTTCATCCCAAGAAATCCAGTAAGCTGAACAAAGATTTTGAGGTACCTTCCTCGATAGAGGTTTTTCCGGTACCAGACCAAGCTTCTGATTTATTCCAATCTGTTCGTGGTTCCCAAAAAAGAGGAAACCTTCAGGCCTATTTTAGATCTCAAGAGTCTAAACAAATTCCTCAGAGTACCGTCCTTCAAGATGGAAACTATTCGTTCCATTCTCCCTTTGGTCCAAGAGGGTCAATTTATGAGAACTGGGGATTTAAAGGACGCGCACTTGCATGTTCCCATTCACAGGGATCATCACAAGTTTCTAAGGTTCGCCTTTCTAGACAAACACTTCCAATTCGTGGCTCTGCCCTTCGGTCTTGCCACAGCTCCCAGAATTTTCTCAAAGGTTCTGGGTTCGTTGTTGGCGGTGCTTTGGTTACGGGGCATTTCAGTGGTGCCCTATCTGGACGACATCCTAGTCCAGGCGCCATCCTTACAACAAGCAAGATCCCACACAGAAATGTTGTTATCCTTCCTGCGATCTCACGGATGGAAGGTAAATTTGGAATAAAATTCCTTAGTCCCAAAGACAAGGGTAACTTTCTTGGGAACCATAATAGATTCCCTATCAATGAAGATTTTTCTGACAGAAGTCAGGAAATCAAAGATCTTCGATACTTGTCTAGCTCTTCAGTCCACTCCTCGACCATCAGTGGTTCAGTGCATGGAGGTAATCGGGCTGATGGTGGCGGCAATGGACAATATCTCGTTTGCTCGGTTCCACCTCAGACCTCTACAGTTAAACATGCTCAGGCAATGGAATGGAGATTATGCGGACTTGTCTCCTACAATACTACTGGAGCAGGAGACAAGGGATTCTCTTCTATGGTGGTTGTCTCGGGATCATCTCTCCCAGGGAACCTGCTTTCGCAGACCATCTTGAGTGATTGTGACAACAGACGCCAGCCTTCTAGGATGGGGAGCAGTATGGGGCTCCCTAAAGGCTCAGGGAGTTTGGACTCAGTCGGAGTCTGTTCTACCTATCAACATTCTGGAGCTGAAAGCGATCTTCAATGCTCTTCTGGCCTGGCCCCAGTTAGCCTCGGTCCAGTTTATCAGGTTCCAGTCGGACAACATAACTTCAGTGGCTTACATCAATCATCAGGGAGGAACGAGGAGTTCCTTAGTGTTAACAGAGGTAACCAAAATAATTCAGTGGGCGGAAACCCACTCTTGCTGTCTATCGGCGATCCACATCCCAGGGGTGGCAACTGGGAGGCGGATTTCCTGAGCAGGCAGACCTTTCATCCGGGGGAGAGGGAACTCCATCCGGAGGTGTTTTCCAGTCTGATTCTCAAATGGGGTCAGCCGGAATTAGATCTCATGGCATCTCAATAGAATTCCAAGCTTCTGAGGTATGGGTCGAGGACCAGGGACCCTCAAGCGGTACTGATAGGCGCCCTGGCGGTACCTTGGACCTTCAGGCTAGCATACCTATTTCCTCCGTTTGCTCTTCTTCCTTGGGTCATTGCTCGAATCAAGCAGGAGAGGGCCTCGGTGATCCTCATTGCACTGGCTTGGCCTCGCAGGATTTGGTATGCAGATCTGGTGGACATGTCATCTCTGCCACCTTGGAGACTTTCGTTGAGGAAGGACCTTCTAATTCAAGGGCCCTTCCTTCACCCAAATCTAGTTTCTCTGAAGCTGACTGCTTGGAGATTGAACGGTTAATTTTATCCAAGCGGGGCTTTTCAGAATCGGTCATAGAGACCACGATTCAGGCTCGTAAACCTGTAACTAGAAGGATTTACCATAAGATATGATGTAAATATCTTTATTGGTGTGAATCCAAGGGCTACTCCTGGAGTAGAGTTAGGATTCCTAGAATGTTGTCTTTTCTCCAAGAGGGTTTGGAGAAAGGATTATCGACAAGTTCCCTAAAGGGACAAGTTTCTGCCTTATCTATTTTGTTACATAAACATCTGGCAGATGTTCCAGATGTACAATATTTTTGTCAGGATTTGGTCAGGATCAGGCCTGTGTTCAAACCAGTTACTCCTCCCTGGAGTCTTAATTTAGTTCTTAAGGTTCTTCAAGGGGCTCCGTTTGAGCCTATGCATTCCTTAGATATTAAGTTGTTATCTTGGAAAGTTTTATTTCTTGTTGCTATTTCTTCTGCTCGAGTGTCAGAGCTCTTGGCATTGCAGTATGAGTCCCCTTACCTTATTTTTCATTCAGATAAGGTAGTTTTACATACTAAATTAGGATTTCTTCCTAAAGTAGTTTCTGATCGGAACATTAATCAGGAGATTGTTTTCCTTCATTGTGTCCTAATCTTACCTCTCAGAAGGAAAGGCTTCTACAGAATTTGGATGTGGTTCGTGCCTTAAAGTTTTATCTGCAGGCGACTAAGGATTTTCATCAGTCTTCTGCCTTGTTTGTGCTTTTCTCAGGAAAACGTAAGGGACAGAAAGCTTCGGCCACTTCCCTTTCTTTTTGGCTGAAGAGTATGATACGTTTTGCATATGAGACTGCTGGACATCAGCCTCCAGAGAAAGTTACGGCTCATTCCACGAGGGCTGTTGCTTCCTCATGGGCATTCAAGAATGAAGCTTCTGTAGAACAGATTTGCAAGGCTGCTACTTGGTCCTCTCTTCACACTTTTTCAAAGTTCTACAAATTTGATACTTGTGCCTCGGCTGAGGCCGCTTTTGGGAGAAAGGTTCTTCAAGCAGTGGTGCCTTCTGTTTAGGTTCCCTGTCTTGTCCCTCCCGTATCATGTGTATACTGTAGCTTGGGTATTGATTCCCAGTAGTAATTAGATGATCCGTGGACTCATCGTGTCATTAAAAAGAAAAGAAAATTTATGCTTACCTGATAAATTTATTTCTTTTTTGACACGATGAGTCCACGGCCTGCCCTGTTTTTGAAATAGACAGGTTGTGGGTTATTATAAACTTCAGACACCTCTGTACCTTGTTACTTCCTTTCTCTCCTTTACTTCAGTCGAATGACTGGGTTGGGAGGAAAGGGAGGTGATATTTAACAGCTTTGCTGTGGTGCTCTTTGCCGCCTCCTGCAGGGCAGGAGTGGTATTCCCAGTAGTAATTAGATGATCCGTGGACTCATCGTGTCAAAAAAGAAATAAATTTATCAGGTAAGCATAATTTTTTTTTTTATTAGGCTTTATTTTTTGACACATATTTGCTTGATAAACAATACAAGTTTAAACTAAAAGTAAGGCTGCGTTTTCTATTTCAGCAGCTTATTCATTTCCCCTTTGCTTTAAAATAAAACGATGCAACATTTTAAACTGTCAGGTTTGAAAAAAAGGTTATTTCTGGTACTCAATGTACCAGGAAGCTATTTTTAGTGCCTCTCTGTGTCACGGCAGTAATTTGAAAGTCAGACAACATAATGGCAGTTGCAGTCACATGACCGACTTTACTTCATAACGTTTCTGAAGAAAAAGTTGTTTTTCTCCATTTCTGGGTGATCCGGTCTTAATTGGTAGCGGTAATGCACCTCAATAATTGAGGTGTGGGGTTGCCTGAGGGGTATTTTAGAAGTTTATTTGATGTTTAATAAATGTTTTTCTTAACTTTTCTCACATAATTTTAGCTGGGGATCGATCCTAATTTGGGATAAAATTTAAAGTGTATTTTTTCCTTGGCTTATTTTAATTAAATATAATAATCTTTTAAACTTATCTGTACAAGTTTATTTACTGTTTCACAACATGTCTGATATGGAGCAAGAGACTACTCTCATGAATTCATGCTTATTATGTTTAGATGCACAAATTGCAGCTCTTATGCAATTCTGTTCCTCATGTGTCAATAAAACCATGCAAAATAAAGGTAACATTTTTGAGCCTAATGTCTCTCAGGGTGATGCTGTTAAAATTATACCTCAGCTTTCTCCTGCTATGTCCCAAGCTTCAATGGCGTCACATGCAGTGCCCTGTCGTTCCTCTATAACTCCTAGTAGAGTTTATTTAAAAGCAGAAATTGCTGCCCAGGTATCTTCAGCGGTATCTGCGTCATTAGCTGCCATTCCCAGATTACAGGGAAAATGCAAGAGGAAATCTAGAAATTCAGAAAGTAAGGTGCCTGTCCTCAGTTCTGCTTCCCAAGTTGCCCTTTCTCATAAGTCTGATGAGGAAGATACATTGGGACTTTCTGAGGCCGAAATCTCAGATTCGGACAGTATAATTCCTTCTTCTGAGACTAAGGTGGTATCCTTCAGATTTAAGCTTTAACACCTTTGTGTATTGTTAAAGGAGGTTTTAGCTAGTTTAGATGACTCCGATACCCCTGTCGTTGTCACTCCTAAGAAATCAAGTAAACTTAATAGTTTCTTTGATGAACCTTCCACTTCAGAGGTTTTTCCTGTGCCGGACCATGCTAGGGAGATTATCTCACAGGGATGGGAGAAACCAGGGGTGTCTTTTTCCCCTTCTCCCATTTTTAAGAAAATGTTATTTGTCGAGGACTCCATTAAAGACCCTTGATATACTGTACCCAAAGTTGAAGGGGCCATTTCCACACATTCCTATTGAGAATAGCTGCTCTTTTAAAGATCCGATGGACAAAAAGCTGGAGAATCATCTGAAAAAGATATATGTTCATCAGGGTCTCCAATGGCAACCTGCAGTGTGTATTGCCACTGTGACTAGTGCTGCATCTTATTGGTTTGATGCCTTGTCTGATTCTCTTCAAGTAGAGACTTCCTTGGATGAAATTCAAGATAGGATTAAAGCTCTTAAGTTGGCCAATTCCTTTATTGCAGATGCCATTTTACAAGTTGTTAGACTAGGAGCTAAAACTTCTAGTTTTACTGTCCTAGCCCGCAGGGCGTTATGGTTAAAATCCTGGTATGCAGACGTTTCATCTAAAGTCAAGCTCTGGCGATTCCTTACAAGGGCAAAACCTTGTTTGGACCCGGTTTGGCAGAAATTATCTCTGATATTATGGGTGGAAAAGGGTCTTTTCTACCTAAAGATAAGAAGAATAGGCCTAAAGGACGTCAGAGTAATTTTCGTTCCTTTCTTAACTTCAGAGGAAAGCCTTCCCCTTCTTCTTCCAAGCAGGAACAATCCAAGTCTTCTTGGAAACCCAATCAGTCTTGGAACAAGGGGAAACAATCAAAGAAACCCACAGCTGATTAAAAATCACTTTCTCAGTTTTCATCCAGCCTGGATACTAGATTTCCCAGATCCCTGGACTGTGGACATAGTATCCCAGGGTTACAAATTGGAATTTAAGACCTTTCCTCCCAGAGGCAGATTCCTTCTCTCAAGATTATCTGCAGACCAGATAAAGAGAGAGGCGTTCTTGAAATGTATACAACATCTTTCCTCCCTGGGAGTTATAGTTCCAGTTCCAGTGCAGGATCTCGGATTCTACTCCAACTTATTTGTGGTTCCCAAAAAAGAGGGAACTTTCCGTCCCTTTCTAGACTTGAAGTGTCTAAACAAGTTTCTCAAAGTTGCATCCTTCAAAATGGAGAATATACGCTCCATTCTTCCTTTAGTACAAGACGGTCAGTTCATGACAACCATAGACCTAAATGATGCGTATTTTCATGTTCCTATTCACAGGGACCATCACAGATGCCTTTCTGGACAAACATTTCCAGTTTGTGGCCCTTCCATTTGGTCTAGCCACAGATCCAAGGATTTTTTCAAAGGTTCTGGGGGGCTCTTTGGCAGTAATCTGTTCTTGTGGAATTGCTGTGGCACCCTACCTTGACGACATATTGGTTCAGGCGCCATCTTTTCAGCAAGCAAAATCTCACACAGAGCTATTGTTGTCTTTTCTTCGTTGCCATAGATGGAATATGAATCTGAAAAAAGCTCCCTTTCCCCTGCTACAAGAGCAGTGTTCTTAGGGACCATAATAGATTCTCTATTGATTCGAAGCTTACTGTTTGATTTGATATGATTATCTGGTCTCCTGCACTCAAGCACCTTTCCTACTGATTTTCATTTCATTATGCATTACTGCACTTTATTGCAGCACACTAGACACCTTTAAATGAGAAACATATTGAAGTTTGCATATATGGTCTTACAAGAGACTGCCAGACTTTCTATGTGTTGTGTCTATAACTTTGTTTTGTAATTTTCCATATGTGCTTTGTATCTAAGCTTGTCTGGGGTTAACTGCCTGAGTCCTTGAAAGCTGTGCTGCTGTCTTTGAGTGCCAATGAGCACACAGGTATGTGAATTTTGCAGGTTCAAATGATTTGTACCCAGTCCGGTTTGAGAGTCTAGTCCATTTCCGTGTTTGGTATGTGTTTAGGTAAATTACCTGTGTCACCCTTGTTTGTATCTCAGTGTGTTTGGTTGAAGGCATGCATTGTGTGGCTGTAGGTTAGGGACCCAGGGAGAGGAAGAGACCTTGAGGTGGTCCTGGGGTATCACCATTTAGCCAAATGCTGTAACTAACTCTTCCATTTTGCTTTTAATCTAGTTGTGTGCTTGCAAGAGAGTTTCAGACTTTATATGTGTTGTATCTATAATTTTGTTTTGTAATTGTTCCTATTTACTTTGTACCCAGGCTTGTCTGGTGTTAACTGCCTGAACCCCAGAACGCTGTGCTGCTGTCTGTGAGTGCTGTGGATGTGTACCATATTTCAGAGAGAGTGTAGCCCATTTTTCGTGTTTTGAATGTGTCTAGGGAAATTACAAAGGGCCTGTGTCACATTTGTTTGTGTCTCAGTATGTTTTGGTTGAAGGCATGCATTGTGTAGCTGTAGATTAGCGACCCAGGGAGTGCCAGACTTTCTATGTGCTGTTTCTACAATTTTGTTTTGTAATTCTCCCTATGGGCTTTGCATACCGTCTTGTCTGGGGTTAACTGCCGGGCTTTTTTTGTGGGTGTACTCATCGGTACTGAGTAACCCCACCTCTGTTAACTTATACAAGGCAATATTTGTAATCATCATGTAAATACTCTAGTTTTCACAAGAGGGGGCTGACATTGTAAATAATCTTGTCCCTTTGCTTTTTTCAAAGTTACTAAACAGAATCTATCAATCAAAAATCAATGAGTATAATGAGTATTATATACTGTATATATACAAGATACATTTTACTACCTTTAACGTTGAGTAACTTTTCCCTTTGGGCTTGTAATATTTTTCCACGCCTGTATATGTGTGTATATCTAGCTAAACATTGTCTATGGTCATTTCAGAGTGCACATGATCAACATAACACAATTATTACAAATCTTATGGGAACACTCACAAACAAGTTTAAGTATTTAATTTGATAAGGACAAAATGGTTAAAAAAAACCTGTTCAAAAATTATTGTTATCGCCAAAGTTGATGCTGTTCATGCATCATATGTGTGAATACTCTGATATTCGATCTGATATTTTTCCAATAATTGATTAAAAAAAGAAATCATGAATAACGTATTTGCTCAATTATAAGACTATGTTTCTTTCAGAAAAAAACTCTGAAAAACCGCCATCGTCTTATAATCAAGGTCGTCTTATAATCGAGCCTGAAATCGGACACATTCATAGTGAATGGACACAGCCTCTGTCTTCACTACAGTATAACTGTAATTAACCATGCAGTGAGTCAGCGCTCAGTAGCAGCTAGATTTACCTTTGACCGGCCCCTGTCTCTTCCCTACAGTAAAATTTAAACCAGGCAGACCGGGTAGTAGCAGCAACAGCTAGATTCTGTGCAGCTAAAGGACCGGCATACTCACATTACAATCCAAAAACCACAAATCAACCCAGCACACAGCGGTCCATGCAAGCCGACCAGGAGGCTTACTTAATCCTCCACATTCATATATCAGAATACAATAGTGGTGGCAGCAAAATGTCCTTTATTTAGTACAGCAATACAAGAAACAACAGCGACGTTTCGGGAGAACCGCTGTTGTTTCTTGTATTGCTGTACTAAATAAAGGACATTTTGCTGCCACCACTATTGTATTCTGATATACTCACATTACAGACAGAAGCCATGTGACTGCAGTGAGTGACATGATTGGTCCTTTAGCGAACTGGATCATTCTAGCTGCAGATTAGCTACCAGGTAATACCAGTAAATGTGAGGTGACAGCTTACTGGAATTAGGATCATTCATGATGAGGGCAAGCCACTCAGCTGTGGGTGCAGCAGAGAAAGGGGTTCAAAATTAAGGATTAAGAGGGTAAGGGGGAAGAGACAGAGGGGGCTATTTGAGGCAAAGGGGACTCGTCTTATAATCAAGGTCTTTTTTTTTCTTCCAATAATATCCACAGTTGAGGGGTCGTCTTATAATCAGGGTAGTCTTATAATCGAGCAAATACTGTATGTTGTATATTACAATGCTGGTTTATTTTGTTTATTAAACATTTTGGGCCAGATTACGAGTGGAGTGCAATAACCCGACAAGCGCAAAAATCTGAAGTTAAAATATTGCGTGCATGTTCACGTATTCCCCCATAGAAGTCAATGGAGAGAAAAAAGTGGGAAAAAAACTAAAATCCCACTCTCGTGCAAACCCAATCACATATTCGCATTTGTGCTAACCCAACATGAAAATATGAATATTTCACATTCCAATGTTCTGCACATATAAGAATATGTTCTATTTATTCAATAATACACATTTCTACATATATCTGATGGTATTTTGGTACAATATATATTTATACCTATATAAATATATAGATGATTATATATAGGTATAGATATACATAGATAAATAAATATCTATTTAGAAATACATAGAACATATTCCGCTATGTGCAGAACATTGGAATGTAAAATATTTACAGTAAATACATAGTTAAAACCTTAAATATGAATGTTGCATAAATATGCTTTTTCATCTACTTAACTGCAAAGGGCTCCAATGCTCTTATATAAATGTTTATATAGATATACATATGTATTTATGTGTTTAGATGTGTATATATGTCTGTAAATACATACATACACATTAAAATATATATGTACACACACACACACATATATATATATATATATATATATATATATATATACTGTATATCCATCTTTAGACATGTATATGTATGTCTATGTTAAATCCCTTTGACTTTGATTTTTTTTTCACCTGAGAGCTCACATGTTTGAGCCTTTATAACTTTTGTGCACAATTGTTTTAAAATAATTTTTATTAGATAAAGTTATTATGACTATAACTATACTTTGTAATGTATTTTTGATGTTTTGTACAATTTTTATGTTAACAGTTAACCAGAGCTCTGACGTTGGGTAATCATTCTAGTGTAAATTGCTATTGTGTCAATCGATCAGGTTTACTTTCAACTCGTAAACAAGCGGTAAGCCCGACGACCGCAAACCCTTGCGTTAAAGCCCTTATTACTCTGGCGCAAATGTTTCCACTCCACTCATAATCACCCTTTATGGCAATTACATTTTGAGCTGAATATTCTTTTAAAGGAACAGTCTACTCCAGAATTGTTATTGTTTTAAAAGATAGATAATCACTTTATTACCTATTTCACAGTTTTGCATAACCAACATGATTATATTAATATACTTTTACCTCTGTTATTTCATTGTATCTAAGCCTCTGCAGACTGCCCCTTATTTCATTTCTTTTGACAGACTTGCATTTTAGCCAATCAGTGCTGACTCCTAGATAACTCCATGGGAGTGAAACACAATGGTATCTGTATGGCACACATAAACTAGCACTGTCCAGTTGTAAAAAACTGTCAAAATGTACTGAGATCAGAGGCGGCCTTCAAAGGCTTAGAAATTAGCATATGAGCCTACCTAGGTTTAAGTTTCAACAAAGAATACCAAAGGAACAAAGTAAATTTGATTATTTGATTATAAACAAATTGGAAAGTTGTTTAAAATTGCATTCCCTATCTAAATCATGAAAATTATTATTTTTGACTAGACTGTCCCTTTTAATTGATGGGCGAATGTGTTTATATTCAAATTCGAATGTTAGAACGAATGTTATTGTAGAAATTCGATTTACATAATAGAATTTTGATAAGAATGAATATTCTTAAAAATTCTATTATCGAATGTTATTTACAGTTTTTGAATGCCACTTTTCGAATTCGAATGTGACATTCAAATGTGACATTTGAATTCGAATGTGACATTTGAATGTCACATTCAAATTCGAATATTACATTTATAAAACACACTATTAGACTAGAAATACTGTTTCAAATTCGAATGTCACATTCAAATTCGAATATTACATTTATAAAACACAGTATTAGACTAGAAAAACTATTTTGAATTTGAATGTGACATTCGAATTCGAATTTAGCATTCAAATTCGAATATTACATTTATTAAACACAGTTGTAGACTAGAAATACTATTTCGAATGTTACATTCAAATTCAAATTTTTCGAATGTTACATTCGAAATTCGAATGTAGCATTCTAATTTGAATATTACATTTAAAAAAAAGTATTTAGACTAGAAATACTATTTCAAATTTGAATGTGATATTCAAATTCAAATGTCACATTCAAATTCAAATATTACATTTCGAAATTGAATGAATACATAGCTAAACAATTTTATTGAAAAATTAGAATACGAAAATTTGAAAATATAATGTTAGCATGTTATATAAACATTCAAAATTCAATTCAAACGAACGAATGTATCAAAATTCGTTTTAAATTTAGAATATTTAGAAACATTTGCCTATCCCTACTTTTAATATGATGACCAATAGAAATGTTTTGTAACATCACTTAAATCTAGGTCACTTGTTTTCAAACCTGTCCTCAGGCCTCCCAAACAGGCCAGTGTTTTCAGGATTACCTTAAATAAGAGCAGGTAAAATAACCATGTTTACGAATAAGCTGATTATTTCACCAGTGCTCCAGTTCAGAGATCCTCAATTTGTGGCCTTTTAGGAAGGTCTGAGGACAGGTTTGAAAACCAGTGATCTAGGGCAACAAAAATTAGGCTTTAAACTCCATGCACAAAAATGTCTGATTTATAAATAAATGGTTATTATTATCAGTATTTTTCTAAAGTACAAATGTTATATATTCCTTTCAGAAAAGAAAGTTAAAAATACGTATCAATTCCTGCTGCTTTAATGTTCCATTAGGAAGAGCTGCAATAAATCCTAGTAAGACATAGTTTTTTTTTATATACAGTCAGCTTGTATCTTAAGCTCAATTAGCCACTGTTAGAAATTCTCCCACGCAAGACTGTACCTTAAGAGCACAAACACGCGGCTATTCATTGTAACCAAGCGCAAGAGCTGTCACGTGTAATTTGAAAAACATGCAGAGTAGGTAGGATGTGAAATAATTGCATTGTTCCTGCTTTAACCCTCATTTTCTACAACAGTTACTTCAAACACCACTGGAGATATTACCATACATTTGACATTCACATAATAATTAATTACACTGCTTTTAAAAAAAAATCTATTTTTATTTCATGTGTGTCTAAAAAATGCCCCTTAATTTAATACTAAAAAGTACAACTTAAAATAGAAATAAATATAAGTTTTTGATGAAGCTGTACAATGTGTCTAGCAAGAATAATAATTTAAAGGAACAGAATGTTCTAATGCCCCGCAGAATTTTAATTTTGCACTGTTTTATAATTCTCTGTGTTTTTAAAGGGATATTCCAGCCAAAATTTGAAACCACGTGGGTGCATTTCAGTATTGAACAGAAGCATTTTTGTAATATACATGTATTAGCAAAAATGCTTCCAATAAAAAATATAACTGTTTCAAAATTGTATTTAAGTATGCTCCGAGCACCAGCATTTTATACACAGCACTTGCTCAGAAAGCCTAAGGTGCTTGTATCATCTGGCAATGACTCACTTTGTTAATTGCTGACATGATACAAGCCCCACTGATGCTCCAAGTAGCTGCAGTATTTAAAATGTTGGTGCAGTGACAATATCTAGCTATGCTTCTCATGCACGTGCAGATAAAAATGTTAACACTAAAACAGTGATAACTGTTACTAGAAGCATTTTTTTTCCAATGCATGTATATTGCAAATATGTTTAATTCAAATATGTAATTAATCTATGTGCATTTACATTTTGACAAGAATGTCCCTTTAACTGTGTAGTTAAAATAAGTTCAGGAGGCCCAATACGTCTACTAAGCTGGACATTGCAGCTGAGCCAATAAGGCGTGGTGTATGTGTTTAGACAAGATTTACTGGCTGTAGCTAGCTCTGGAGTGGAAGTGCAATGCTGCTCCGGTGCAGATTTTGATTATGTGTTTAACCCTTTGTTGGAGCATTTTACTATAGCACTACTATGTCCCTTTCAATAATAATGTTTCTCAGAGGTTTGGATGGGCAAAAATGTTGAAAGTACAAGTCCAATTTTCGTTTTGAATGTTTATAATTAGATTAAATATTCACATTTGTAATTTTAAATGCAACATTCAATTTAACAAATACTGTTCAGAAGTTCAATAGTTCATGTGGGAGGGAATTTAGTAAATTGATACATAATAGATACCAATATTAATAAATAATAATAATAATAATAATAATAATAATAATGCATTTTTCTAATTTGAATATTGCTTAATTTGAATATTAAATGTTAAGACAGAATAAGAAATGCTTTTACATTAAACGAATGTTAGAATATTGTACAAACATTCAAAATTAGAAACGAACGAACAAATGTGTTAAAAATACATTTAATTTTTTGAATGTTGCAAAACATTTGCCCATCCCTACTCAGAGCTTGTGGTTCTCAAATGCACCCTGAGTTTACAAGGCTGATATTATTAATTTGTCGACAAGCTGGCTGCTGGGGAAAAAAGAAAACAATAAATCTAGTTCAGCAGTGGTGGGGTAAGAGCCGGTGGAGAACGGTGCTAGTAGTGAGAGACGGGACCACTCTTGCCTTACTTGCCGTGAGTGGAGTCAGCCGAGCATCTCAGAAGTCTCGGCTTGTCAGTCTAGCACGATTGTGTGCTTTCTTACATGTGAGTGGCCCCTTTTTCTTTTAGCATTCCTACCTGATGATAGTGCATAAGATGCGCCTCTGTTTGTTTCCATTTTTAGGATTATTTTTAATCTTCACCTGACTGTATTCCCAGAGAGCGGCCAAGACTCCTTTACAGTTTTGACTCTCCATCTGGATTGGGTCATTTGGGACTTTGTATTATTCTAGTATATGTAACATAGTAACATAGTAACATAGTAGATAAGGTTGAAAAAAGACTGAAGTCCATCGAGTTCAACCTATACAAATCTAAAATACTTACAAAAGCTCCAGTTAAGCTTAAATAACCCCATTAAAAGGTGACCCATTTAATACTAGCAATCATATCCATGAATTTTGTTTATATACAGAAATGTATCCAGACTATTTTTAAATGTATCTATGGTATTGGCATTCACTACCTCCTTTGGTAATGAGTTCCACAATTTTATTGCTCTTACAGTGAAAAAACTTTTCCATTGCAGGAGATTAAATCTCCTTTCCTCCAACCAATTTATCAATTGGTAATTTAGGTACAATTGTGTATAGCGGCCCCTATTTAGTATTTCTTTGACTCGCTAGTTTGTGTCACACTTGCTATATTGGTACAATAAATCTAGTAGTTTACAAAGCTGTTATATTTTCCTTTTGTAGTCGCCAAAGTAGGGTAGTGGAAGGTTGTTTTCAACTAAAACTTAAAGTGAAGTTCAATTTTACCTCTCTGCTCATCACCCCTTTAAACATTAACAGCTCAATAGCACAGTCGCTAAGTTTGTTTTCCAAATAAATGTAATAAACAAGTAAAAATTTAAGTATACCGTTTTTTCTCACTCTTACTCCTCCCCCGGTCCACTTCCTTATTTGGCTGCAATGACGTATGTAGCGTAAGAAGAAGCTGAAATCTTCTCTACAAAGCGCGTGCACAACAAGCGCTTCAATATGCGCATGCGTATTACGGCTTCATTTGCGCATGCGTTTACAATTTCAGTCCGTCTTTGATTTCATATATATATGATAGCGTGAACGAGCATTGTGATTAGGATGACACACGGTTGAATACGCATGCGCAATAGTGGATGATGACGAACGAAAAAAGGGGCAGGACGCCACAGGGTAAGTAAAGTGATAGGTGAGGACTGTAGGAAAAACTGTCAATTAAAAAGTAAGAAATGTCGGGCGGACAATTGAAGCAATACCGAAGGTAAATATATATTAAAATTTAAAGCGACAATATTAGTATTAGGAAAAATGATGAATGAACATTATACTATTTTCAAAAATAAATGTCAAAAATGTTAACTATAGAGGCGGACTTGAACTTCACTTTAAGTCTATGAGAAACAAAAAAAATATTTACACTGATCCAGATCAGGCTCGCTGGAAACAGCAGTCTTAAGATCACTGCTCCATAACTTGTCCGCCGCCTCTGAGGTTGCGGTCTGCTATCCGCCCGATCCTATACGATCGGGCTGATTGACACCCCCTGCTAGCCGCGAATCTGCAGGGGGCGGCATTGTACAAGCAGTTTACCAGAACTGCTTGTGCAATGCTGAATGCGGACAGCGTATGCTGTCCGAATTCAGCGATGTCTAATCAGACATTATAAACTACAGTGTCTCATGTTGGACAGACAATGATAAATTGGCCCCTATGTCAACAGAACAAAGTAAATTAGCTAATATAAGTCAGTTTAAAAGTGCCTTATAATTACTGGTTCTATCTGAATCACAAAAGTAATATTCCTTTAATTAGCATTTCCAGTATTTTTTTCAAAGAAAAGTGGCAACCCTACTGCAATATGATATTTTTTTTATATATAAAGGAAAACATTTTGGAATTGGGGCATCATTTTTCTTTTACCCATTATTCTGTGCACTTAGCTTCTGTGCTGCTCTAGGGACTGGAAAACCTGCAGCCCCCTGACCTGCCCACACCCAACATTCCAGCTCATATTTGCCTCATATATTTCTTACAACCAGTGGGAGCTCATAGGGGAAGAGCAAAGGGCGCAGGCCACATCCCACAACTGCCTAACCACACCCAGAACCTCTGTCCTCAGAACACTCGAAACTGCAACTCCCCCTACCCTGACCCTGCCCACGGAACCCCCATAACTTCCACTCCACCCACCTTGTACCTACCAGTGGAACCCTAGCCACTCCACCCAGGAGTCCCCCCATAATAAGGTTTCTGGAACCACCATTGCTTACAACCTGAGACCAAAGATCCATACAGAGGTTATCAACACCCTCCAGACAATAAGGGATGACTGATTTGTAATCAAATTATTAAATGTAATATTTGTAGAATGTTTATTTCGTATTTTACCAACATGGCCGGTATTTTTAAGGTACAGGTCAAAGTTAAAAATAAAGATTAAATATTGCTATCATGGTTAAACGTCTTATAAGTGTATTTAATTCTAATTATAAACAAATAATAATTTAAAATAAGTCCTAGGAGCTTTAGTTCCTGATTTATGCTGTATAATTATAGATGCAAATTTATGCTAATGAACATGGCCGCTAATTTTTCCAGAAAAGGTGGCAACCCTATATAGAACATAGAAGTGGGATGGCATCATGCCATAGAAGAAAAAATCCTCAAAAAATGTTGCCCCCCCCCAAATCCTGCTGCCCTAGACACAGGCCTTGTTTGCCTAGGCCAAAACATGCCCCTTGTATGAATGTAAGACATGTAAAGACAGTTGTTTTTTATTGTGTAGTAATTAATATGTTTTGGGTGGCAGAAATTGTTGGTCTAATATTTGATTACACTGAGATAGACTAGTCTGTTTTAACAGCCTCATTTACTCCAGTGTCCCAGAAAAAAATAGAGGAGAAATCATTCTTTTTCCACCCAACTAATCTGCTCCTCGTACTTTCCAGAATTCTGTCTGCCACTATAGGGCTATTGGAAATCAAACATAGAGGCAAAGACGCATAAAATATGAGCACTCGCTATTCTGAATCATGTTATCTGTTGCAGGAAACAATCCGGATGCAATTTTTTACACTTCAGGAAGCCATATTGGCCGATTTATTAAGCTGCGTGATGCAGCTTTAGAGATCTTCGGTGCAGGCTCGCAATGGTCTGAGTTAGAAGTTTGCAATTTCCCCAAACAAGTCCGACTGGGGTGATTGACAACCCCTGCTAGCAAGCAGCATTGCACACTTTGCGTAGTGTGCAATGTTAAATGTGGGCAGCATATTGTTGCCCGCTGGACATGATCCCGGGCGGACAGGTTAGTGGAAACGAACATTGTCCACCCGGCCCTTACTAAATCTCAGCCAATAATTGTCTGGAATTGCAAGTCAAATACTATGTTCTTCCTCCTCACAGAAAATGTTTTAAGCAATCATTTACATCCAAGCCAAAACAATACCCTCCACTGAAATAATTTCTTCATTCAGTAGTTTTTTCTTTCACAAACTTTCAAAAGACAAATTTATCTCAAAGAACTATAAGGGACATGAAAGCCATGTTCACGGTTTAGAAAGACCATGCAGTTTTTAGACTATTTTTAGATAAGCTCAGGAGCAGCCAATTCACTACTGGGAGATAGCTGGTGATTGGTGGCTACACCTTTTCTCACTGGCTCAGCAGATGTTTTCATCTAGGCCCTAGAAACGTACTGCTGCTCTGGAGCTGACTTTAACCATTTGCAAGGCATAAACACATTGTTCTAGTCAAACAATGCAATAATAGCATAAACATTATATTTTTAAACTTCTATAGCCATTTAACATCCTCATAAACACTACATTGTATGCCTAATTGATAGAACTTCTGTTATCATACTATATTAGATGTCTATATTTGTGCTACAGTATATAAAAGTGAACACTAATAAAAGGAGTTTAATTCTCTATTATATGACAAATGTATCACAATTGATAAATCAGGATAGAAATACAGATTTCAGCATTGTAGGGGCATTAAAGCCTTTATATATATATATATATATATATATATATAGATATATATATCTATATATATATATATATATATATATATATACAGGGAGTGCAGAATTATTAGGCAAATGAGTATTTTGACCACATCATCCTCTTTATGCATGTTGTCTTACTCCAAGCTGTATAGGCTCGAAAGCCTACTACCAATTAAGCATATTAGGTGATGTGCATCTCTGTAATGAGAAGGGGTGTGGTCTAATGACATCAACACCCTACATCAGGTGTGCATAATTATTAGGCAACTTCCTTTCCTTTGGCAAAATGGGTCAAAAGAAGGACTTGACAGGCTCAGAAAAGTCAAAAATAGTGAGATATCTTGCAGAGGGATGCAGCACTCTTAAAATTGCAAAGCTTCTGAAGCGTGATCATCGAACAATCAAGCGTTTCATTCAAAATAGTCAACAGGGTCGCAAGAAGCGTGTGGAAAAACCAAGGCGCAAAATAACTGCCCATGAACTGAGAAAAGTCAAGCGTGCAGCTGCCAAGATGCCACTTGCCACCAGTTTGGCCATATTTCAGAGCTGCAACATCACTGGAGTGCCCAAAAGCACAAGGTGTGCAATACTCAGAGACATGGCCAAGGTAAGAAAGGCTGAAAGACGACCACCACTGAACACGACACACAAGCTGAAACGTCAAGACTGGGCCAAGGAATATCTCAAGACTGATTTTTCTAAGGTTTTATGGACTGATGAAATGAGAGTGAGTCTTGATGGGCCAGATGGATGGGCCCGTGGCTGGATTGGTAAAGGGCAGAGAGCTCCAGTCCGACTCAGACGCCAGCAAGGTGGAGGTGGAGTACTGGTTTCGGCTGGTATCATCAAAGATGAGCTTGTGGGGCCTTTTCGGGTTGAGGATGGAGTCAAGCTCAACTCCCAGTCCTACTGCCAGTTTCTGGAAGACACCTTCTTCAAGCAGTGGTACAGGAAGAAGTCTGCATCCTTCAAGAAAAACATGATTTTCATGCAGGACAATGCTCCATCACACGCGTCCAAGTACTCCACAGCGTGGCTGGCAAGAAAGGGTATAAAAGAAGAAAATCTAATGACATGGCCTCCTTGTTCACCTGATCTGAACCCCATTGAGAACCTGTGGTCCATCATCAAATGTGAGATTGACAAGGAGGGAAAACAGTACACCTCTCTGAACAGTGTCTGGGAGGCTGTGGTTGCTGCTGCACGCAATGTTGATGGTGAACAGATCAAAACACTGACAGAATCCATGGATGGCAGGCTTTTGAGTGTCCTTGCAAAGAAAGGTGGCTATATTGGTCACTGATTTGTTTTTGTTTTGTTTTTCAATGTCAGAAATGTATATTTGTGAATGTTGAGATGTTATATTGGTTTCACTGGTAAAAATAAATAATTGAAATGGGTATATATTTGTTTTTTGTTAAGTTGCCTAATAATTATGCACAGTAATAGTCACCTGCACACACAGATATCCCCCTAAAATAGCTATAACTAAAAACAAACTAAAAACTACTTCCAAAACTATTCAGCTTTGATATTAATGAGTTTTTTGGGTTCATTGAGAACATGGTTGTTGTTCAATAATAAAATTAATCCTCAAAAATACAACTTGCCTAATAATTCTGCACTCCCTGTATATATATATATATATATATATATATATATATATATATATATATATATATATATATATATATATATATATATATGCATGTAATATGCCAGCAAGTATGCACTACTTTTAAAACTATCATTGTGGTAATAGTTACAGGGCTTTGTAAATCCAAAACAATCCAGGAGCAAATCCATTAAAAAACCCACTTGCATATGTTTACCTGGTTTCTGTCACTGGGACCAATCAGAGACAATATTTAAATGAGTTCCTGCACTAATCTAACGGGTAGCAGGGTCAAACAACTTATAGCATATTTACACATGCAGGGTACATGCCAGCTTCTCTTGTGTTGGAGTAGAAAATGCAGCGGTAAATTAGTAGAAAAGCAGGCAAAATAAGTAATGAATATGAACTTGTGAAAAAGCCCCTTTTCTAATATTGGGTCAGTGACTAAAATCAGTGTCAGGCTTTTCCTTATAATACATTTACCTTATTTAAAGAATGATACTTACACCAGTATTATAAAAAGGGATACATTTATTAAATGACAAATCTATACATGAGTGGTGAGAGAAGCGGCTAACATACAAGGCTCTATTCGTCTAACCTGTCTACACTACACCTTTGAAGTTCCAGGAATGTGTTGGACAATGGTGTTTATGATCCAAGGACTCCATAAGCCTTTATCTCTGTGGTGATTGTGAAACGACAACATTTGAATTTCTGTTCAAAGATACAATCTGTTGTATTTCAGTCTAGTACATATTTGCAATGAGATACCACTCTCTAGTTAGTTCAATTTGTTCCTAGAAACTGGTTTAGATATTAAGTCTGAATTCAACAAGAAATTGTAATCCAAATTATACTTCTTACATCCCCTCTTTGTGTCTGAATGACACACGAGTATTTGTTGTGTTAGAACAGTAACATTTCCTTTTCATCCTGTGGTTTTATCAGTGTGGGTTATGGATATGCTGGCCGAACAGATGAGTTATGATTTCAACTACCTTAAGTGTATATATCTAACTTCTCTAATCATGTGTCTAGCCTTGGATGTCATACGCTTAACTTTTGTACAAAGAACAATTTGTATAACAAAACATACAATAGAACAAATAAAGATAATAAACATAGGATGAATCAAATAATATGCAAAATTATTTACAGTGGAAGATTGTCCAAATATGCGATGCCAAATATTCGTGTTAGAAACTGATTCGATGTGGGGAATAAGTTGCTCAATTTGACCTTGAAAATGTTGAATAACTACTTTAGTTTGCTTAGTAAGACCACGTTTAACATTAATAAACATTAAAGGCACATGACCATAAGACAATGTTTGCATCATCATTTGGAATTGGCTGATAGTTCTGCCTGTGCCTGTCTACACGCCAAACCAAATGAAATGTCTGATGTTGTATTGATTTTACTGTTAATTAGATCATTTACAACCCCTAGCAGATGTGATTCAATGTTTATTTACACATCTATAACACCTTAAGTTAAATTAAATGACCATTAAATACAGTATAATTGCAAGTAACAAGTGCATTATAAAAATACAATGCAATATTGCTTACTCTGATCTTCCAAAAAGCAGTAGATTTTTCAGAATTTATTATTATTATTGTTATATTTTTAATTTGACTACCCTTGTATCATGTAATAGCTATCAGCCAATCACAGAATAGTATACATATACACTGTGACCATGCACATCTGCTCAGTAGGAGCTGGTCCCCCAGAAAATGTTGAATAAAAAGACTATAAAATCTGACAATGGAGGTAAATTGAAAACTCTCCCAAAAATGCATGTTCTATCTGAACTATGAAAACAAATTTTGATTTTAGTGACTCTTTAAATAACGTTAGCATTAGCATCTCCTGACATCCCAGCAATTGCAGATTGTTGTATTTGTTTATACATAACACAATATAGTTTGGAAACACTCCCCTCTTTTATGGAGTTAAGAGCTAAGCTCGGCCTCCATAAAGATAGAAAAAGTAACAACAAATAAACCAATAACAACCCATCACAAACTGTGTATTTTTTCTATTTACAGACAGATACCAAACCACCCATTCCTTTTTGTAAATTATCTTATGTAATCATCACAATAATCACACCCATTGTGAGAAACATTAGCTCTTTTCTGTCTTAAAACATGTTTCTGTTTTAACAAAAATTATTTAAAAAAAATAAAATAAAAAAAAATTATAGAAACATTTGCATTGAAGATAAGAATGTCATTAGAAGTTAGCCTTTGTCATTCTCTCTTTGTGAGAAAAATTAAAAAAATAAAAATAAAATAAAAGTAATCACAAACCACAAGCAAAGAAACATCACATTAAAAGCACTGGTCTACACACAATTTGTTTATCTTTTGCATTTTCTAATCATTAAACTTTTTAATCTTGATTTTTCTATTTATAATTTAAAATGACTATAAATGCAAAAGTACAGTTGATCTGTGTTTTCCTCATTTAACTGTGTGTACTATCTGCAGAAATTACCTGAGGAAAGAGAGAAAAAAAAATTAAAATTACATCTAAAGTTAGGTTCATCATATCCTGCAAAAATAAACCAAGTGAGTTATCCATAAAAGTTAGAAGTGAAAACAATTCATATGCAAATTTAAAAACAAAAATATTTTTCTTACACAGTGGCCACATTAATAATAAAAATAAAAATAATAGAATTGTTTGCAAACAATTTAGTTTTGAGCTCAGATTTCTACCACGTGGTTTTGATTTCATATTACAAAAATGTTTATCATTTTACCCTGTATTTGCACATGAAGTAACCAAATGCTATGTCAGCCAATATGAATAAAAACACTATCCTTTCCTTGAGAAATCCTGCAAAACAAATGTAAAAGTGAAAACATAAAACAAATAGCTACATTCAAAGAAAGCAACACTGTTTTATAATTTGTTTACTTTCTTACTTTATGTAATTCTAAACAATCTTTAAAAGTGGAGGAAACATAGTTTCCCATGTTTGATAATTTTTTATTTTATTTCTGGGATGATAGAGTTTTACATTTGTTGGTTTGCACTTCCAATTTCTATAATTAACACCAGCATATTCCTGGCCTGTTCTTTTCTGGAAACTTCTATTGTACCAACAGTATCTTCTTTTGTGTCCCATCTTCCCACAAACAAAGCAAAAAGTGGTTTGTGGCATGTATATGTTGTTGTTGTTATTGTTATTATTATTGCAATTATTTCTATGTGTTAGCTCTGGCGGTGCATTTTTAAATTTTGACTCATTTTGCCAGTCTGCAAGAATGCAAAGGAATTCCTTGAAATTACGTGCTCTAGCCAGTAAATTTCTATTAACAAAATCAAGTCCTTCATATTTTCCTGCTAGAATTCTTAACATTCTGGGATCTCCAATCTCTAAATTTGGTGTGCCTTTTAGATTACAGTATAATTGATGAAATTTATTACAGAAAGCAAATGGTTCTTCCATTGGGTGTGGAACTACTGTGTCTAAAAATGATGTATCTGTTAAATCCACAGCAGTTAGTGCTAACAACATGTTAGCACGTGTCTCTTTGTCAGCCCATAACCCATTCTGCTGTAAAAGCTGCAGTGCTTTACTGTAGTATGCTGGCAGCCAGAACTTAAATAGATAACACACAGTCTGATCATCTAAGCTATACTGTGCTACATGTTGCTCAAATTTAACTATACTATGCAGGATATGCAATTTTGGGTCAAATGGTGGAATTAAAGCTTTGATTTTCCTAGCATATTTTTTATATGGGTCTTCTGGTGCACTATTCAGCACAGAGGTAGTCTGTACATTGTCTCCAATAGTCTGAGTCCCTGTTGTTTGTGGACTTTCTAATCTATCCTGGCACATGGTAGAAATAGGTTTTAGCTCTGTTGTGGTATTAACACTAAACAATGGCAGTG